>NW_016806392.1:506451-513683 GCF_001698545.2 Rhinopithecus bieti | reverse complement strand
AAAAAAAAAAAAAAAAAAAAAAAAAAAAAGCTACTCCGACTGTACAGCTGCAGGGATTACATTCCTCTAACTATATCTTTCCTGAAAGAATAGAGTGAAAATTTTGTTTAAAGCATTCTCCCTTTTTAAAGTTTCATTGATTTGTTGATTTGCTCACATTATTATACTGGCTTTTCCTCCAAGTGGCTAATTTAGAGATAAACAAGAAGCTTTGTACATTGTGGCCTATATTGGTTTTGATCCATGAACTTTAAATATTATCAGCTGTGTTATTTTGAGTTCGCTTGCAAACAAATTTCCAGTATTGAAAAATACGCTTGTAACTAAATGGTTATATTTCAAATAACCATTGTTGTTTATCCCAGGCATTTGATCTGTAATACCACTCTTCTACAACTTTAATATGTTTCTGCTAAACCATGTGAAATTAACTAATTAGCCCATCAAATACATGACACTGATGACTAGAGCTCAGCGTCATTCCTTCATTGTAGTAATTTATATTAATTTCTAAGCAATTCAAATGGCTTCAATGTTCAATGAAGATGAATAAATCACACTTTCTGATGTCCATAAAGATCATGTGCTAACTTTGTTTATTTATCATGAATCTACTTCTCCTATTTATTACCAAGTAGTATTAAGTTTTGACTTTTCCCTCAAAGCTCTGTTTCCTGAAGAAGGAAAAGACGAGGTTAGTCCCGAGCCCATCCCAGTAACACCACAGAGGAACTGTGCTTCTGTATTCAGGGTTACATTTTTCCTGCTTGTCAGAAAATACATAAGCTTTACTGATTTTTGATGCTGGGTTTTAAAATATACTTTGAGTATATAAAAATCCCATCATTTATAAGGAGACAATCGGTTTTAATTAGGGTATTTCCAGTGGAGTGTGGATTGCGTACTTCCCTCCCGTATCTGTGGCACTGGGTTTTGGTTTTGTTGGATTAGGGGATGGGGCCTGTGCTTCATGGGAAGCCACTCCTCCTCTCTTTATGTTCAGTCCTCTCTGCAGTTTGCCTTAAGCATAAAACACTCCACTGGCTCTGCAAGCATCAAGTTCCCGGTGATATCATAATTGTTGTCCTGGCTGGTCTTGCTGTGTCATTGCCATTGTTGACTTCATTGATTCATTCATTAATCCATTATCCCCACAGACATTCACTGAGCACCTAATAGGTGGCTGATGCCTTTCCAGAATAGAAAGATAAAACTTCTTTATTTTGTAGACCTCGTATCTACAGGGTGGTAAAGGAGGGTGGTAAAGGAGGGTGGTAAAGGAGGGTGGTAAAGGAGGGTGGTAAAGGAGGGTTGGTATTACCCTCATTTATTTATTATCGCTTCTCTTTCCACTTGTCCTTAAGTGGTTCCCTCCTGTTCCTGGGCCCATCCATAAAAAGTTGATGTTATTTATGACACTTTCTTCAACTCTTCTTTAATCCATATAGTCTCTCCAAAGACTTCATGCAATCAATTTTATCTGTTAATTCATTTCAAATATAGTCTTGTCTCAAAGGCTTCCATATTCATAGCACTGGGACAAATTGTTCTTTTGGTCTATAGATCAAAATTTTCAAATTCTATACTCATTAACTTCGATGTTCCACAATCCTCTTAAAAATATTTTAAGTAGTTCCCAAATCAACTCCTTCTTAGTTTCTTCTTCTTGACTTTCTGTCTCTATTAGTTATGTCACCAAATTCCATTCCTCCACTTACAACCACAGCAGCATTCATCTACACCCCGTATTCCTTCCTTGTTCCCACTGTGTCAGCCCCACGTCCTCACCTCACTTCAGGGCTGCCTCTGTGTCTGTCACTTCCCTTAAGCCTCACCCCTGACTTCCATGTTTTCTTAAATAATATGACTTTGTCTAAGTAATATCCACTTACTGATATTGTTAGATTATTAGATTGCAAATATTAGCAATTAATGTTTTCTATGAAAATAAAATGTGGTTCTATCAAGCTCCAGTCTAAATAGGCAAATTCTATTCCTCTATTGTTTCAACTTGATTAAATGGATATTTATATTTAAATAGCTTTTAAATGGTTGCATTACTATTTTGGGTGCTGTTAATGTATTTTCAAGGAAATACATTAACAGCACACAAAATAGTAAAGCAACAATTTACATATCCTTTGCTTTGCAGAAGCTTTTAACTTGATGTGATCCAATTTGTACATTTTTCCTTTTTTCATATTAATATTATAATTAATACATTTGTATTAATACATTTATATAGATGCAGTAGTCTTATGCTTTAAAATTTTCCTTGTAGTCTTCACAGCTGTTGATAATTCCTTTCCAAAAGTAGAGTAAGTACTCAAACCTCCTCTTACAACAGACAGGCACATCCATGTGTCCCTTTTTTATTTTCTTGGGAGCAGTTCTTCTAGGTCCTTCTTCCACTGTTCCGGTATGGTCTGTTTATTTCCAGTCTGTTGCACACTTGCTGTCTGGAGATTTCTCCTCATCATTGCTGTGAAATCCCCCTGCCCTCTGCTGTGCTGGGTCCCTTGCTTCCTGGCTCTGAGTCTGCCTTGACATCCTCCAAAAAGTTTGCCTCCCATCCTTTTGGAGGATGGGAGTTGAGTCTGCTCCTATCCTCCAAAAGCCTAGTGAGGAAGGGTCTATGGGCTGGGAATTTACTGAACTCTAACCCGTCTGAAAAGTCTAACTTAATCTTTAATTTTTATGTATTTACCTTTTTTTACTTTTTTTTTATTTTTGTGGGTACCTAGTAGGTGTATATACTTACGGAGTACATGAGATATTTTGGTACAGGTGTGCAATGTGTAATAATCACATCATTCTGTGGGTTGTCTCTTCACTTTGTTGATTGTATCCTTTGTTGTGCAGAAGCTTTTTGACTTAATGTGATCCCGTTTGTCCATTTTTGCTTTCATTGCCTGTGCTTGTGGGATATTGCTCAAAAAAATTTTGTCCACACCAATGTCCTAGAGAGTGCCCCCAATGCTTTTGTAGCAGTTACATAGTTTGTAGGCTTAGATTTAAGTTTTAACTCATTTTGATTTGATTTTATATACGGTGAGAGATAAAGGTCTAGTTTCACTCTTCTGCTTATGGATATCCGGTTTTCCCAGCACCATTTATTCAAGAGACCACCTTTTCCTCAGTGTATGTTCTTGGCAACTTTGTCCAAAATGAGTTCACTGTAGGTACATGGATTTGATTCTGGGTTTTCTGCTCTGTTCCATTGGTCTATGTGTCTGTGTTCTTGCTGGTACCATGCTGTTTCAGTTATTATTGCTCTGTGGCATAATTTGAAAACAGGTAATGTGATTCTTCCAGTTTGCTTTTTGTTTTGTTTTGTTTAATTTTGCTTAGGCTTTGGCTGCTCTGGGCCTTCCATGGTTTCATATAAATTTTAGGATAGTTTTTTTCTATTTCTGTGAAAAATGTCATTGGTATTTTGATAGGGATTGCATTGAATAATGTGGTAGTATTTATAATAGTAGATGGCTTTGGATAATATGGACATTTTAACAATACTGGTTCTTCCAATTAATCAACATAAAATATTTTTCCCTTTTATGGTGTTTGCTTCAATGTTGTTCATCAGTGTTTTATAGTTTTCATTATAGAGATCTTTCACTTTTTTGGTTAAGTTAATTCATAAGTATTTAATTTTATGTGTGGCTATTGTAAATGGGATTACTTTTTTATTTCTTTTTCACATTGTTCAACATTGGCATTTAGAAATGCTACTGATTTTTGTATGTTGATTTTGTATCCTGCAACTTTACTGAATTTATCAGTTCTAATAGTTTTGGGTGGAGTATTAGGTTTTCCAAATATATCATATCATCTACAAATAAGGATGATTTCACGTTTTCCTTTCTAGTTTGGATGCCCTTTCTTTCTTTCTGTTGTCTGATTGTTCTAGCTAGGACTTCCAGTACTAGGTTGAATCACTGATGACAGTGAAGATCTTTATCATGTTCCAGATCTAAGAGGAAAGGCTTTCAATTTTCCCCCATTCAGTATGACACTGAATGATCTATCATATATGACATTTATTATGTTGAGATATGTTCCTTCTATACCTAGTATTTTAGGGTTTTTACCATGAAAGAATGTAGAACTTTATCCAATGCATTTTTGGCATTAATTGAATTGAAATGATCATATATTTTTTGTCCTTCGTTCCGTTGATCTGATGTATTGCATTGATTGATTTGCATATGTTGAACCATCCTTGCATCCCAGGGATAAATCCCACTTGGTCATAATGAATAATCTTTTTAATGCATTGTTGAATTCGGTTTGCTAGTATTTTGTTGAGGATTTTTGCATCAATATTCATCAGAGATATTGGCCTTTAGTTTTGTTTTGTTTTTTGCTTTTTTTTTTTTTTTCTTGGAGACAGACTCTCACTCTGTCATGCAGACTGGAGTGCAATGCCACAGTCTTGGCTCACTGGAACCTCCACCTTCTAGGTTCAAGAGATTCTCATGCCTCAGCTTATCAAGTAGGTGAGACTACAGGCATGCGCCACCATGCCTGGCGAATTTTTGTATTTTTGGTATAGACAGGGTTTCACCATGTTGGCCAGGCTGATCTCAAACTTCTGACCTCAAGCAATCTGCCCTCCTCAGCCTCTGGAAGTGCTGGGATTACAGGCATGAGCCACTGCACCTGGCCTTTTTTTTTTTTTTTTTTTTTGATTTGTCTTTTTCTGGTTTTGGTATCAGGGTAATGGCCTTGTAGATTGAGTTTGGAAGTATTCATTCCTTCTCTATTTTTTGAAATAGTTTGAGCAGGATTGATATTAATTCATTAAATGTTTGGTAGCATTCAGCAGTGAAGCCATTGGGTTCTGGGCTTACTTTTACTGAGTGACTTTTTATTATGACTTTGATTTTGTTATTGTTACTGGTCTGTTCAGGATTTGGATTTCTTTGTGGTTTGATCTTTGTAGATTGTATGTGTCTAGGAATGTATTCACTTCTTCCATATTTTCCAATTTATTGCCATATCATTGTTCATAGTAGCCACTAATGATCCTTTGAATTTCTGTGGTATCAGTTATAATGTCTCCTTTTTCATCTCTGATTTCATTTATTTGGACTGTTCTCTTTTTTTCTTAGTCTGGCTAAAGGTTTATATATTTTTTTTATCTTTTCAAAAAAACTTTTTTTGATATTTTATATTATTTTCTTCATGTCAAATTTATTTATGTCTGCTCTGATCTTTATTATTTCATTTCTTCTCCTAATTTTGGTTCAGTTTGCTCTTGCTTTTCTAGTTCTTTAAGATGCATCATTAGGTTATTTATTTGAAGTTTTTCTTATTTTTTGATGTAGACATTTACAGCTATAAATTTCACTCAGTACAGCTTTCCTGTATCTCATTAATTCTGGTATGATTTGTTTCTATTACCATTTGTCTCAATAAATTTATTACTTTCCTTTTTAATTTCTTCATTGACCCACTGGTCATTCAGGATCATTTTGTTTAATTTCCATGTGTTTGCATAGTTTCCAAAATTCCTCTTGTTATGGATTTCTACTTATTCCATTGTGGTTAACGAAGATGCTTGTTATTCTTTCAATTTTTCTGAATGTTTTAAGGCTTGTTTTTTGGTCTAACCTACGGCCTAACCTTGAGAAAGATCCATGTGCTGAGGGAATATGTATTCTGTAGCTGTTGGATGAAATGTTCTTAAATATCTATTAGGTTCATTTGTTGTATAGTGCAGATTAAGTCTGCTGTTTCTTTGTTGATTTGCTGTCTGGATGATCCATCCAAAGCTGAAAGCAGAGTGTTAAAGTCTCCAGCAATTATTGTATCGGGCCTAACTCTCTCTAGCACTAATAATATTTGCTTTATGTATCTGGGTCCTCCAGTGTTGAGTGCATATATATTTACAACCATTATATCCTCTTGCTGAATTTATCCCTTTAACATTATGTAATGACCATGTACATCTGATTGGAAGTTCTGCTTTCATGTTGGGCTAGATCCAGTCGTTAATGGAACTATACATGTCCATATCTATAGGTCTTCATTTCGATTTGGTCAGTTTCCTCAGACAATAATTCCCTGACTCTGGCCTGGAATCACAATTCTGGCTCTCAGAATCCTGGGAAGTAAGAAGAAAGCAGAGAGGGACAGAATCCCATCTTTCAGCCCCCGACTTTGCATCATTGCATCTCACTTCTACATTCCGGTCTTTCTGATGGTCTTCATTGCCAGAGCATCTCCCCCAAAGCATCCCAGAAAATGCCTGAAAAATTCAAATGTTAACTTGTGGCAAGTGGCAATCCCAGATTAAATGGTAGTAAGTCACAAAATGAACCAAAATGCCCAGAGTCACTCTCAATTCAGATATGCTGGATGCAGAAGTTTCTGTAATTCCATAGAGTTCCATTCCTTCCCTCCCTCATATAATGTTATTTCTCTGTAACAGATACAATATCATGAGCACTGGGATTCAAAGACTAATTTTCTATCAGATTAGCAATCTGCACAAAAGAGGGACCTTATCTCTTGAATTTTCCAGCAAAAACGTTTTTTGAAATTCATTTCTTTTCATGGCATGTGCCAGTCCCCTCTCTATAGATGTGCCTGCCTCTTACGGGTAAGTCTTGGTGTTCTGCCTGAGCCCTTTACACACATAGCCAGTTCTATCTCAGGCCTGGCCTCTGGAGCCATGCCTGGAGCGAGGACATGTACCCAGGGTCTCTAGCTTTGCCTTGGTGGACTGTGCTCAGAGGTGGGAGTACTTGCTAGCTGTGTTGTCAGGAGAAGTCCTGGGATGGGGAACCCTCAGCTGTGTTCCCCTTGTGAAAATCCCATTTGAACCCTTCCTCTGCTTTAGAGCTTCCTATGCCCTTGCTAGCATTTCCTTTAGTTTATAAGAAATGATTTGTGATTTGTGGCATTATCAATGACTAAAAGGATGTGGGGGGAGCCTGTAGTTGTGTATTTTAAGCATTTTATTGTAACAAGTTGAACATACACAAAAATAGAAAAAGAAATCAAATTTCTCACTCACACATTTATCAACCAGATCCCTAAACTTAAAATATTACCAGATCATCTTCCTCTTTTAAATATTTTTTCTTTTCCTTTTGGCTGAAGCATTTTAAAGCAAATCAGAGATATCATATCATTTCAAAGTAATATCTCACATTACCTACGTCTTTATACTGAGAGTGGGTTTCTTAGGTTTTCCTTTTTTTTTTTTTTTTTTTTTTTTTTTT
>NW_016806392.1:469732-506126 GCF_001698545.2 Rhinopithecus bieti | reverse complement strand
TCCTTTTTTAAAAGATATATTTTTAAAAGATACTGACTATTCACTGAAGGGTGGCAGGTGGGAGGGAGGAAGTGTACAGAAAGGAGGGTTCTGTCCCATGAATTTAATTAGTTCAGATGGTCTAATAATTGTTCTATATGTGCATTTTGGTTCATATTGCTGTGTATGAAAGGATAAACAAGTCCAAGTCCTAATACTCGACATATGTTAAAAGTAGAGGTAGTAATATTACCACCCCTTTATAAATGTCCTTGGTTTGTTTTTAGGAAGGCCTGTCTTCCAAGAATGACCTTTGTTACTCCACCTCTTGGAGTTGGACATAGTTCTGTACCCAGTCACTGGGATAGTGGAAGAGGGCGAAGAGGAGGGGTGAAGAGAAGGGCTCTTTTTAGGACCTCCATAGCGAGAAGATGGTTTCAGATGACAACCATGGGTCTGTATGAGCATTTTTAGTAAAGTGTTTATTGTGAAAAAATTCACTATTTTCCAACTTCTAAGTTTTATAGATGTCCTGAGGTGGCAATGTATGATAAAAGCAGAGCTAGTGAATTAGCCAACTTGTAAATACGTTTTTGTTATAACTGATGGAAAAGGACTATATTGGACATGGAATTGTTAGACCACCTCTGAGAAGTATATATCAGGACTTGTTGATTATGTGAGCAGTAGAGAGGCAAAAGGGAGTATAAGAGGAGAGGAGTAAGCAACGTGTTCATATTTATATTTTGAGGGTAGCCAGTGATGTATGTGCATCTTTTTTTGGCTGTACCATAGGAATACATTAAGTAATTCAGTAGAAACACACCTTCTTGCTAATATCTGAATAGCACAGATCTGATAATGAATTACTTTAGAAACATACTTAATTTAAATTGTTGTTTTATGGTTCACTTTAATTGAGCATTAAGTGAATATTTTAATCAGAAAATTAATATTTTAATCAGAACTTTGCAAATATTTTATCTAGAGACCTGCGATCATTTTGTTTTCTATGAAATTTTGTTCCGAAAAGGCAATATTGCATTTTTTTCCTAATAGACTGAGTTGATGTAGTGTATTCTTGGTTATCAAAATACTCACATACCTTTGATTTTTGAATTGGCAAATAAACAAGATGTGTGAAAACAGCATGATATATACTATACAATCTCAACTCTGTAAAATTAGATCTTGCGTCTATACACACACAGGACCTGGAAGGATACATTGAACTGTTGCTACATGTGGTTGTGAATGAGTTTGCTTTTGCTTGTATTTTCAAGTTCTTAGAATGCACATATTAACTTAAAATATATAGGTCAAAAAACTAATGACAAAAGATATAATACAAGTATCTATATCAATAAAAATAAATACAATGTAAATATGGCTGTGTCATATCTATCTTCTTATTAACTGTTTTCCATCATGTGTTGTCCTATCTGTTCTTTTACCACTTTCTTTCTCTTTTCTTGTCTTTTGTAAATTAATTTTTTTATTTTTAATAATTCCACTGTGGCCACTATTGTATTACTAATAATACATATTTTAAAGAATTTTCTAGTGTTTATGTTATGTATCTTAACTTATGGCAGTACTCTTTCAAAATGTATCACTTGATCTATATTGGGAGATACAAATATTATAGGTTTATTTTCTTCATTCTATATTTTATTCTATTTTATTTCTGTATATATTACACATTTCATACGTTTCTATTTCTACACAAGTTAGAAATTTCAATATACTTATATAATTTTTCTTTAGATAGTCAATTATCTTTTAAAGTGATGAAAAGCAAACTAAAGATTTATCTTATATGTACTCTCATATTTGCAAATCATATATCTGATAAGGAACTTTCATTCTAAATGTATACATAACTCCTACAACTAAAAACTTTAAATTTTCAAACAATCAAGAATTAGGCAAAAATTTTGAAGAGCTATTTCTCTAAAGAAGATATACACGTGACCGGTAAGCAAATACAAGACACTCAACTTCATTCACTATTAAGGAAATGCACATCAAAACCATGAAACACCACTTCACCCCATTAGAATGACTAAATATAAAAGATGGATAACACATTTTGGAAAGGATGTGGAAAAAAATGAAAATCTTATACATTGCTCATGAGGATGCAGAATATTTCAGCCTTTTTGAAAAGCTATTTGGCAGTATCTCCAAAGTTTAAACAAAGAGTTGCCATATGACACAGCAATTTCACTGCTAGCTATATACCCAAGAGAAATGAAAAAATATAGCTACACAAAGACTAGCAAATTAATATATGTAGCAGCATGTTTTTGTAACAGTCAAACAGTAAAACTACCCAAATGTCCATTACTTGATGACTGAATGAGTAAAATGTAATACATATACACCATGGAATATTATTAGGCAACCAAAAGGAATAAAGTACTGATGCACGCTACAACATAGGTAAACCTTGCTCTGATTCCATTCACACAAAATGTCCAGAATAGGCAGGTCAATAGAGAGTGAATGTAACTAGTGATTGCCCAGGTCTGGGCTGTGAGATGGGTTGAGGAGGGATTGGGCTTGATTGCTCATCGGTGTGAAGATTTTGATGGAAGTGATGGAAAGTTTTAAAAGTAGTTATGGTAATGGTTGCACATCTGCAACTATGTTGATATATCCTTGTTATACAGTGGATTCTGAGCTTTAAATGGGTGAGTTGTGTGTTATGTGAATTATTTCTCAGTAGAGCTGCTAAAGAAAAGGAGGTCATTTCAATGACACACAATATTCAACAGGTACACAATGTTGAACAAAGCAAGCAACAGTTTACGTAGATGTTTTGCCATGAATAACACAAATTTGCGATTACTTAGCTGGAGATAGAGACATCCTCCTTGTCAGAGATTCCTTCAACACAGCCAATTTTATGTTCCGTTGTTTGCATTCCTTACTCGTGGGTACCTGTGTTTACACAGGACTCTCTTTGTTGCAGATTATAGAAATCCTGTTCAAGTTACTCTAAAGAAATCAATATTAATCTGCTCATGTAACTGAAACAGACAGACAGACAGAGGTGGCGTGCCTTCCATCTTGTGCCCATTGCGCTTCCCAGGTGAACTCTGCCGTGCTGCAAACCCACACGTCCTAACCTGCATGGCCAGAGCAGTGCAAAGACGTTTTCTACCCAAAAGCTCTGTTTTTATGCTATAGGATTTTTTGATTGTTTGTTTTTTGTTTTGTTTTGTTTTAGAAGGAGTCTCGCTGTGTCGCCCAGGCTGGAGTGCAGTGGCGCTATTTCGGCTCACAGCAAGCTCCGCCTCCCGGGTTCACGCCATTCTCCTGCCTCAGCCTCCTGAGTAGCTGGGACTACAGGCACTCGCCACCACGCCCGGCTAATTTTGTTTTTGTACTTTTAGTAGAGATGAGGTTTCACCATGTTAGCCAGGATAGTCTCGACATCCTAACCGCGTGATCCGCCTGCCTCGGCCTTCCAAATTGCTGGGATTACAGGCGTGAGCCACCACGCCTGGCCTATGTTATAGGATTTATGCTACAACTACTTAAGTTCCTGACAAGACTTTACATAGTTGCATAGCCAGTTCTCATTTAAAAAATTCAACAAGGAGGGATACTAAAAAGAGAGAAAACAAATCTGTCTACTGGCAAGGTAAAGAATGCCGATCAGTTACATTCCTGTCTGCTCATAGCTTGAAGTTAATTGAGAAGTGAGGTGTAAGAACCATAAAAATAGAATTAAAAGCTTAAATGAAATTAAAGCTTAAATAATAAAATAATATTATATTAATATAATTACAGGAAACAGCATATATTATAAAATTATAATAAAATTAAAGCTGTTGAATAACAGCTAATAAAGCTAATTGGAAAGTGAGGTTGAGATGTATGGCCAAATGACCTTCATATGACTGTCCTGGACAAGCACCAACTGGAGGTGAAATCATCTCTGTGTTGTAGAGGAAGCCAAGCTACACTGGGGAGGAGAGCTCTTGGGGTGCCCTCCTCCATCTCACCAACCTGCCCCCTACCACCCTAGTCTACTTTGGGGGAGGAGTAAGAAAAGGAATGTTTAAAATTATAATAACTCTCTCTATACTTTTGTCTTCTGAGGAGGGGGAGTTTTCTTTCCCTTCATGGAAAAGTTAGACATTTGGTAAGTTTTTCTGATACCACCCAGAACAGAAAGAAATAAGTACATTTACAGTTGGCCCTCTGTATTTGTGGATTCTGATTTTGCAGATTCAATTAGTCATGGATGGAAAATATTCAGAACAAAAAGGATGATGTGTCTGTACTGAACATGCATAGACATTTTTTCTTGTAATCATTTCCTAAACAATATAGTACAACAACTACTTACATAGAATTTACTGTGTATTAGGTGTTATAAGTAATCCAGAAATGACTTAAATTATACAGGAGGATGTGTGCAAATATATTTATATCAGAAACTTGAGCAATCACAGATTTTGGTATCCACAGGGGTCTTAGAACCAATCCCCACAGGTACCACAAAACAGCTGTCTTCAAAAGTTGGCTCAGCTAAGGGACATACAAGTACGCATGTGGAGTACAGAAACATAGATGCACACACATCACTGTCGGCATGGCTTTCATTCTGTTCTCACACAGAAAAATGATGGGAACTCACTCTTACTCTTCTGTTTGCATGGGTGTTCTGGAGGAAATGTTTGAATCTGACACAAATAACTATTGCTGTGTAAAGAGTTTTATTAACTACATTGATGGTGCTTTGATATATGTTATTGTATCTTAAAACCATGAAACAGACTTTAATTTGGCTAAATCAAATAATCATGATGGGGTGACTAAATATCATTGTAACACAGCATAATAGTGCTGATTTAAATTGAATTATGCCTCAGAATTAAAAATCAACTATGCTGCAATATTTTAGAAAAGTGATTAGCTTGCAATGAATGTAAAATTAAAGAGCTCTTCCCTTTAATTTAAATGCCTTTGAAATTAAAAATCATTTTCCACTTAAGAACCAACTAGTTCTTTAAATATTAGTAATTATAAACTAGCCATTAATTTTAAATGAACAGCAAAAGATACTATCATTGTCATTATTGTTATGATTTTATCTTTTGATGTCTCAAAATGTGTTGAAATAGTGTTAACAGTGACTTTCCTCATTTCTCAAAGAACATAAACTACAAAAAGACTATCAAAAATATAAAAATAGGTAAGAAAGCACATTTCTATAGATCAGTCTCTCTCTGGGAAATAGATTCATATATTTGGGGCTCAAAATTTAATGTAATAAAAACCTTCTTGGTTAAATTTGCTGTGACTTCACTCTTTAAAATTTAAAATTTTGGATAATCCTAACTGTAAGTAATTAAATAGTATCAATATAAAGGAAATTAATTAAAATATACTGCCAGCTAGTTCCATAATTCATATTTTGACTGTGAACTCATTCCCAATTATTCGAAAAACAATGATTGAATAAAATGTATTCCTAGTTGCACATCATAAATATATTTTAATGTGAAATGAAATTGTTTTAAATTTGAAAAGCTAGAATAATATTTAAAATGTGACCTACAAAGTTAAAAAAAAATCTGAAATTTTCTCAAAACCTTAATTAGTGACATATTGATACTAAAAAGAGTACCTAATTTTTATACTCAGTTGATGTCATTGTTGACGATTCTTGGCTTTGAATGACTAAATAAGAATGGATAGGTTATTTGCTAGCTATTAAATATATAGACAAAACAATGACTTAATCATCCTCAGTATATATAATTTATGTCTTCCTTCAGTTCTCGATACACTGCTTTTATTTTCCCTTTCTTATTCTTATGTTTTATATCAACTTTAAATTATCAAGTAATAACGATAGTAAAGAGCCTTATTTACCACTTAGATAGTGCTTTAAGGTGGTTTATATACTTTTCTCATTGCTACGGCACTCGATGTGAGAAAATCCTTTTCTTTCATAATTTTAAAGAACAAACTGTAAGTCAGAGAATCTTATGACTTACCAAAATACAGAACTAAAAAGTTTGGAGGTTAGTCTGATGCCCAACATATGTGGACCCACATTCAGTCTTCTTTCCACGGCAAGTCCTGTCTCTCTTGTTTGCATTTAATGGAAGCACAGTTATAGCTAAACTTTAAAACACCTGCTTTCTAGTTTAATCCAGAGTCAGCAAATAAACTGACTACAAGAATGACAGGGTGAAATAATGGCTGTTTTCAAGACAACCTCAGCAATGACTGGATAACACATGCCATGGGGTTTGTTATGTTGATGATTGGCGGTGAGAGAATTAGAATAGTTTCTAGAATTATTCTCAAACAAAAGCAAACAAAATGGACACTAGTGAGAAAGACTTTGAAACCTGAGGTAGTTGAAGGAAATTTTAATAGCACACATAGCTTCTTTGAAGTCTATTAAAGCAGAAGAACTGCTATCCAAGTTACTCAGAAAATTTGCCAATGAGTTTACGAACATTTCTTGAAATGAGTTGAGAAAACTTGGTAAAGTTCTACAAGTTTTTTAAAGTTTGACAAATAATAATTACACTTTGAAAAGTTGGACAAAGATTGTGCTTACTGCTGATGTGTAGTATAATATTGCCTTCTTGTCTAAGGAACACATCATTAAAGCTGAAAGATGGTTCCTTAGAGGAGGCGGTGAATATAGGCCCACAAAAAACAAATCATGTCAGACTAGGCATTTGTGGACAAGATTTAGAAAAGTGCAAGATCAAAATGATGGATTAGTAGCTGATTGAAAAACTCAACCCAAAGTGGTGATTAATGGATAGATGTCGACGTTAAGGTGGTTTCCAGTAGGGTGCCACGGGCTTTATCCTTGGCTATGTCCTTTTCAACCTTTTATTAATCATTTGAATAAAAATATAAAAGGCATGACCATCTAATCTGTGCAGGACCAGTAGCAAAGATATATAACAATTGTGTTAAATGACAAGCTAAACAATAAGGGATTTTACATAATGCCTTTAAACAATCAGTTCAACAATGTAGTGGGCAAAACAAAACAAAAAACCTACCAAAAAAACCCCACATACGTGAATATGTAATCTGCAAAAAAATGGAAGAGTTATTATTTTAAATGAGGGGAATAGTGGCTCCATTCAATTTTATAGTGATCCAAGGATACCTAAAGATCTATATTTAGGTTATGATGCACACTTTAAAGGAAAATGTCAAATTAGAACACACTGAAAGAAAAACAAAGAGGAAACGTATGTTATATAAAAATTTAAAAAAACATGTTATATAAAAAGTATATATAAAACTACTTTTAGTAGCTACTTTTTTTTTTCCAGGCAATAACAGTTGACAGTAAAAGATAGGCTGATTGGTCCGCTATAGCTTATAAGATAGTTTGTATTTATTGTGTGCTTATGTATTGGCAGAAGGAAGGATGGTGCTTGGAAACTACGAGAAGGCAGATTTATAACCCAGCAGCTCATCAGTATAAAAGTGAGTGAGCAGATTCAGTAGGCTGTGAGACGCCACCCATGTTTATGTTCGAATATAAGCCAAATGACTATTTGGGTCAGGAATGGTGTCTCTAGGGAACATCAGCTGCAACATGTAATTTCCGAGTGCTTTTCATATGTTATTTCTAGCAGCAAAGCCAAGTCAGATATAAAAATGAAATATAAAAGGCAGGTAGAACAGCTATTACATTGAGTGCATCAGGAGCTCTATGTAAAAGAAAAATATAAGCTCCATCTCTGTGGTAGATGATATTACAATGTTAAAATATTTGCTGCTTCTCACAGGATTAAGAAAGCAAGTAAGTTTTTGAGAGAGTTGTATTTCCAATAGCCATCAGTTTGAGCCAGAAGAGAGTCTGATGCTTCAGAATTTAAAATAGGCTTTGGTTCACCCAACTTCAAAGAACAAGAAACGGACTGAGAAGACCATCTGGCCCCAGGGAGGATGCATTATCAATGACCCTCTCAGATGTGACAAAGTAAGATGGTAAAAAAGAGAGAACATCTTCAAAAACAGAACCAAGGGTCATGGAGGGAAAAATATACTGGGAAGAAAGTCTGTCATCCCAGGGTATGTAGTCAGGACCCAAAGAATATTCTCCACCTTAAGGACAGGAGCCTCTCAAAATTCTGCCTAGCAGGTTTCTGGGATTGCTACAGACCAGTGATGGCAGGTCCAGTTGTTCTGTTTTCCCAGTGGGAGCATGTATTGCAGTGCTATTGTTCCTGTTGCTCTCCTGAATGCAAAGAGGAGGCAGTCATTTAGGTTGAGTTTGCTTCACGGTCTCCAGACTGGATGAGACAGGCACACGATGGAGGCTGTGGCTGGGAATTTGGGATTGTTGCCTTGGATGAGGGAGTGTGTATGCTCTGAATGTGGTGGGGGAGCAAAATGATGCTCAGAAAGATAGACAGTGTTTGATTACACCTTAAAGTGTTCCTTACTCCTCCCTGGGGAAGAAGCATACAGTCATCTCTTGGTATTCACAGGGAATTGGTTCCAGGAGCTCCCTCAGATACCAAAGTCCGTGGATGCTAAAGTCCCTGTTGTAAAATATCACAGTAATTGTATATAACCTATGCACATCCATTTACTTTAAATCATCTGTAGGTTACTTGTAATAGTACAATGCCTACATAGCAGTTTATTCCAGTGGATTCAAGATAGTACTGGGCATATGGTAAATTTAAGTACTGATTTTTGGGACTTCGTGACATTTTTTTCTAAATATTTTCAATCTATGGTTGGTAGAATCCGTGGATAGGAACCCATGGATATAGAGAACCAACTGTATTTCCCCATCCCATTGACATCAGCCCTGTCCTTGTAACTTGTTTGGGGCCATAAAAAGAAATGAAAATGACATATTTTCTTCCCGGAAAAAAATCCGCTTCCTGGAAAAATATCTTTCTCCCTGCTATGAACTGATACTGCTTCAAAGCCCAGGCTGATGTCAAAATGATGTGGAACAGAGGCAGCCAATGTGTTGTAGATATATAGTGTGAGTGAGAAACAATGTCTTGTTGAAAGCCACTGAGATTTTGGGTTGCTTGTTACCACAGCGTAACATAGATTATCCTGACAATGTAATTGTCTATGAGAAAGGAGAGTGTTCTATTGAGAGAACAATTTACTTCAACTAAAGAAAAACTGTGAAGCAAATCATCCCATCCTATAGTGTATGTATTTTAGATGCCATGGTGTAAAATGCTTTATTATGAGCAAATAAGGCAGCTAGATATTTTATCAAAATTGAAAACTAAAGACAAAATTAAGAGAAGGCAAAGGAGCTTATATACTAATTTATACAAGTAGAAGCAATGTTCTTAAATAAGATTATGCCCTGTTGCCCATCACAAGATATGGACACCGCTGCTGAATTCCCTTCATGTGCCACATAAAGTAGTAAGAATCACTGGTTGTGAAATTATTTCAGTGAAAAGATTACCTTTACCTATACTACAAATAAATCTCTACATTATAAATAGTGAATATTGGTAGAAGTACAAAGTTGAGATTATAGAATGTTATGAAACAAAAATTATTACGGGAAATGGTTCTTAGGTAGCTGTGGGTGGATTTGATGAAGTGACTATCCAGGAAGGATCAGAGATAAGATGCCTGCCAGCCCTGACGAAGGAAGAACTAGAGAAAACTCACCAGAAGATCAGTACTTCCTGCTGCTGGAGTACTTGCTGCTGCTGTGTCCTCACACGGAGGAAGGGGTGAGGCAGCTTTCTGGACTCTCTTTGATAAGGGCGCTTATCCCATTCATGAGGTTTCTCTGCCCTCATAACTGAATTGCTTCTCAAAGTCTCCACCTCCAAATTCCATCACACTGGAGATTGGGTATCAACATGTGAATGAGAGGGAGGAGCACAGACATTTGATCCATAGTGGAGGGAAAATTAACTTCCAGGGTTATTTCACTGTTTGGTCACAATAGGCATAACTGGGTTACCTTATGGTGGCTACTCAACATGGTGTCCAGAATTTTCTTTGGAAATTTTCTTAGATCCTTTTAGTAAATTTGGTGCTTAAAGATCTCTGATCTAAATCCTACTATTTGTTTCATCAAAAAACTTGTACAGTTGTGTTTTTTAGATTTTGCTGAATTTTAATTTACAAAGATAACCTTTTCAAAATAGGCAAAGACATTGTTTTCAAAGGTTTTAGTCACCTTTTAATATGTGCTTTATTGTAAAAGTCAATTCTAGGTTTCTCAAGATAACTTTCAAAAATACTCTTCATGTAAATTTACAATTTTTAAATAATATTTAAAGTAATGCCTCAAACACTTCAGGCAACCTGAATGTGTGTCTGGATATCCAATGTATTAATGTTTTCCTTCCCTAAACAAAATTGCCATCTACAGTAATAAATAACAGTGATCACCTTCCTCATGGCCATTCTCTGTTCTCCATCAAGAGTCATCTTTTTTTTTTTTCTCCCAGTTCTAATTTCCTTTCTCTATTTCGCATTATGAAATCCCTTGGTGTTTTCTTGTATCAACTTTTAATTTGAAACCATGAATTTAATTAGAGCATAAAATTATTTTTTGAGATCAACAAGATATTGAATTGAGTTCTTTCCAGCAGCGGTTCAGGGTTTACTGTATTATAGGCTTCCCTACCTCAAAATAAAACTGAACCCAATAGGTTTGTTTTCAGAGTCATTTTGAAAATTGTATTTAGCCTATCAACTTAATATTTTATTAATTTGTTAGTTTTCACATTTTATGTATTTTAGAGAAATTTTTGTTTTATAATTGTATTGTTCTAAGAATAGTTTGACATTGCAATTAGCAATAAAGTGCCACCTTCATCAGGTGACAACGAATATACTTTAGAATATTTTATAATTAACATTTAGACTTTTTGCATCAGAGGTAATTAGAATTTTATTACAAAGCTTCTAAAGTCATTCAAAACATAATTTTTACTTTCAATAATGGCAACATTTGTTTAAATATGTGTTTTAATTTATAACCTAGAAGGATAGTTATTCTTCCAAATTTGCATGCTGAAAATGTCCTAAGATTAATTTATTCTAAAAAGATTTTAAGAAATAAGTGAAATGAACTGAGGAGACATCAACAATAGCTAGAAACACCAGTTGTGAATAAAGAAATTGACATTTAGGTAGGAGCAGAAACAGAACCATGGAAAAAGCCATAAGCCCACTTGAGGACACAACTTCTTACCATGATCCTGCGTGCTCCCCTAACCTTTCCCAGCTGCCCTTTCCTTTCTCTCAGCCCAGTGAATAGAGTCGCAGCACAGTCACGCCAGGCTTGGGAAATAGTGGGAAGCTGAGGGCAGGTGGGGTAAGCAGCGCCTGCACAGAGGCAACACCCTGCACCGCCTCGCTGGACTGAGGACCTTCTGTTTGATGCTGTTTTGCTTCCCCTCTCATGCCCGAGGTCCCTCTCATCCAGGTGGCCCTCATCAGGTTCCTGCTCCCTGGCTGGCATCCAAGCCAGGTAGCTCAACCTTTCTGAAGGTGCTGTGTTGTACAAGGGAGAGGGGGTGGACTATCGGGGCTGATGTCCATCCTGAGCCCCATGCCCCAGTCTGTATCTGCATTGAGCAAAGTGTATCTTTCCTGATTCTCACAGAGGCACATTTGTGGGGGCCCTGGCCAGCCTTCTGTAACCCTGGCTGTCACTCATTATTGACCTCCTCCTGCCAGCCCCTTTCCCTAAGAACAGGAGTATTCAGTTGCCTTTTTGTTTACGTGGGCTACACCAGAATCTCACCCCTTCTATGTTTCTTGCAGATCTTTGCCTTGACCTTGTGAAACTGTCCAGGCATCTAGCTCCCAAAAGCAATGCTTAAATCATTCCTGAAATGAGATAGGATGCGAGTGACATCAGCTCATCAGCCTTGGGCAAGTTTCCCAACGCCTATGTAACCAATCCCATGTTTCCTCTGGAAATGGGAGAAATAGTACCTATCTCTAGGGTCACTGTTAGATTTAAATTTACCCCTGTGTAAAACAGTGCCTTATTCTCTTTTATCAATTCAATTTTTATTTTAACTGACAGCTATATATAATTTTATATATTTATGGGGTACAAAGTCATGTTTTGATACATATATACATTGCAGAATGGGCGAATCCTGCTGATTAATGTATCCATCACCCCACATACTTACCATTTCTTTGTGGCAAGAACATTTAAAATCCACTGTTCCGTTACTTTTGAAATATACAATACATTATTGTTAACTGTAGTCACCTTGTACAATGGATCACCAGAAGGTATTCCTCCTGCCTAACTGAAACACTGTACTATTTTACCAATACTGCTGTCCTCACCCACCACCACCCTGTCTGCAGTAACCACCATTCTACTTTCTAATTCTGTGAGTTTGAATTTTTTTAGATTTCACGTATAAGTGAGATCATGCAAAATTTGTCTTTCTGTGCCTGGTTTATTTTGCTTAGCATAGTGTACTCTAGATTTGCCCACATTGTAACAATAATGTTATTTGGTTCTTTTTTAAGGCTGAATAGTATTCTATTGTGTATATGTATATATGTGTATGTGTATATCGTATGCTTACCTTATATATCATATGTATAATATATAGTATGATATATATATTATATGTTTTAATGTTTTAAAGATTTAATGCTTATATTACATGGTATATGAGATATATATATACATACACACATATATATGTGTGTATATCTACATGGTATATGAGATATATATGAGATATATATGCATACATATATACATATATACACATATATATCAGATATTTTAATCGTTTCACCTGTTGATAGGCATTTAGGTTCCCATATCTTGGCTACTATGAATAATCCTGTGATGAATCCTGTGATGTGTTTTTATTTTTGAGACAGAGTCTCACTCTGTTGCCCAGGCTGGAGTGCATTGGCGTGATCTCAGATCACTGCAACCTGTGCCTCCTGGGTTCAAGGAATTCTCGTGCCTCAGCCTCCCAAGTAGCTAGGATTACAGGTGTGTACCACCATGCCTGGCTAATGTTTGTATTTCTGGTAGAGATGGGGTTTTGCCATGTTGGCCAGGGTGGTCTTGAACTCCTGACCTCAAGTGATCCACCCACCTTGGCCTCCCAAAGTGATGGGATTACAGGCATGAGCCACCGCACCAGACCTCAGGTGTAGATTTCATTTTTCTCGGGTATAACCCCAAAAGACAGATTGCTATGTCTTATTTTAATTATATTTTCAATTTTTTTGAGGAAACTCCACACTGCTTTCCGTAATGGCTGCATCAATTTACATTCTCGCCATCTATATACACACTTTCCCTTTTCTCCACATCCTCACCAATGCTTGTTATCTCTTGCCTTTTAAAAATACTAGCCATCCTACCGGTGTGAGATGATATCTTATTGTGATTTTGGTTTCCAGTTCCTTGATGTTGAGAACTTTTCTCACATGCTTGCACATTACTTTTATGGATAAATATCTATTCAGGTCCATTGCCCATTTTTTTGGCTAGGTTATTTGTTATTTTGCTATTGAATGTATGAGCTCCTTATGTATTTTGATTATTAATCTCTTATCGTATATAAGGTTCACAAATATTTTCTCCTATTCTGTAGGCTGGCTTTTCATTTTGTTGATTTTCCATTGCTGTGCAGAAACTTTTTAGTTTGATGTTTAGCTTAGAGTAGTTTACTTTGATATTTTATTGTTTATGCTCTTTTTTTCCTGAGCTTTTGGTATAATAGCTAAAAAAAAATTATTGCCCCCACTGCTGGGCATGTATCCAAAAGAAAGGAACTCAGTATGTCAAAGAGACATCTGCACTCTGTGTTTGTTGCAGCATGTACACAATAACCAAGATTTGGAAGCACCCTAAATGTCCATCCACAGACGAATGGATAAAGAAAATGTGGTACACATACACAATGGAGTACTATTCAGCCATAAAAAGAACAACATCCAGTCATTTGCAACAACACAAATGGAACTGGAGGTCGTTATGTTAAGTGAAATAAGTCAGGCACAGAAAGACAAACATCACGTGTTCTTGTTTGTTTGTAGGATCTAAAAATTAAAACAATTGAACACGTGGAGAGAGAGAATAGAAGAATGGTTACCAGAGGCTGGGAAGGGTGATAGGGGTCTCAGAGCCGGAGCGTGGGATAGTTACTGGGTACAAAAAAAAAGGTATGCATGAATGAATAAGGCCTAGTATTTGATGGTACAAGAAGGTAACTATGGTCAATAATAATTTAATTGTACATTTTAAAGTAACTAAAAGAGTGTAATTGGATTGTTTGTAATACAAGGGATAAATGCTTGAGGGGATGGATACTCCATCTTCCGTGATGTGATTATTACACATTGTGTGATTGTATCAAAGCATCCCTGTAAATATGTACACCTCCTATATATGCACAACAATTAAAAATTAAAATTATAAAAATAAATAAATAATCATTGCCAAAGCTATCCTCTGTGTTTTCTTCTAGGAGTTTTACAGTTTCAGGTCTTATGATTTTGTGTATTATCTAAGGTTAGTGCACAATTTAATTATTTTGCATGTGGATCTCGTTTAACCAATACCATTTGTTGAGGAGAATGTCTTCTCATTGTGTCTTCTCGGTGACTTTGTTGACAATATATGCTTAGGTTTATGTTGGAGGCTCTCAATATTGTTTCATTGAACTCTGGGTCTCTTTTTGTGCCAGTGGCATACTCATTGATTACTATTGCTTTATAATATAATTTGAAATAAGGAAGTATGGTATTTCCAACATTTTCTTTCTTTTTTTTTTTTTTTTTTTTTTTTGAGACAGACTCTTGCTCTGTTGCCCAGGCTGGAGTGCAATGGCACGATCTCAGCTCATTGCAACCTCCATCTCCCAGGTTCAAGCGATTCTCCTGCCTCAGTCTCCCTAGTAGCTGGAATTAAGGTGAGTGCCACAATACCCAACTGATTTTTGTATTTTTAGTAGAAACGGGGTTTCACCATGTTGGCCAGGCTGGTCTCAAACTCTTGACATCAGGTGATCCAGCCACCTCGGCCTCCGAAAGTGCTGGGATTACAGGCATGAGCCACTGTGCCCGGCCATTCTTTTTCAAATTTATTTTTAATTGACAAAAAAAAAATTTGTATTTATGGGGTACAATGTGATGTTTTGATATATGCATACATTGTAGAAAGATTTAATCAAATTAATTAACATATCTATCATCTCGCTAACTTACTATTTTGTAGTGAGAATGTTAAAATCTCTTCTTTTAGTAATTTTGAAATATTCAATACGTTGAAAATGTGACCAGACAACAGAAACCTTTTATTTTTATACACTTGTGAGACAAAATTTCAGAACCTGTGTGTACTTAAAAATACTTTTGGAAGTTGCTAATTCACACTAGATTTTTTAAATGAATCATAATTTCAGTTTAAAAATCGAGTTCTAACAAAACCAAAGAAATACTGTTCAGACCTATGTGACCTACATAGCTAAACTGCACTCTTTCTCGCCTATACGTCCAGTTATTTGTTTATTTTTGGTTATTGCTGCTAAATTGTTGGTTCACACAAGTATATCACTGCCTTATGCGTATTATTTCAGAGAAGTTTATAAATCTTAATGCTGTCTTGGTCCAATCTTGTCTTCTTCCTCTTTCTATAGTTTTGGATATATCTGAGTTGTGTTCACTACAGTAGTTTTTTAAGTTGTTTTAAAATTTAATAATATCTTTACAATAATTCAAATTTGTAACTTTGAAATACAATTTAATTCTGTCACATAATGAGTGCTGAGAGTAGGAATTAAAGGTAAGTAGCTGGTTCTCACTCAGTAAAAGAAAGTGTAGAAAAAGACTCAACAGAGGATAGAAGGCAACACATTTACTTTTATTAATACCAATAAATTGCTCCTTACTATAATATTTTAAAACTATTCTTCCCTCTTGAACCCAATTTGTGGGTTTATTTGTGGCCTGCATTTCCTTGCTATCTGATAGCATCATACATCATTACCTAACAGGTGCATTAGCCAAATACAAGGAAAGCCAGATTTTCTTTCCAGTGCTCCTTTAGTTATGCCACTAGCTGTGATAGAGGCCATGAAATGGGAGGGGCTGATGATTATCCAAGTAGCAGGTGAGCAGGAGAGCAGGTGGGGAGGAAATGGTTCTTTAAAGTAGCTGCAGTAAGAAAACACCATGGGCGTAGTCCCAGCTGAAGAAGACAATGGGAGGAGGTGGCAAGCATAAAATAGCACCTGGAGAGCTCAATGAGTGATAGGCAAGTGTTTGTCCTTGGAGATTCAACACAGTGGGAATGAGATTACAGTATTTGTGACTCTGAAACCAAGAATCAGTAGTATGCAAAAATCTAACCAGGGGATCAGGCAGCGGTAACTAGGAATATCACTGCCCCCTCAACAGGACCTCAAGCACTAGACAGTGGGGTAGAAATAATTTCCTGCCCATAGCAATGGGTGTGAGACATGGAGTATGTGTCAGGAAGCCAACACAACAACTTAGGCTCAAACAATAAAAAGGGAGCCAATGTCCAGAATGGGATTAAAATGTATGGGTTGTGATTTCTGAATAAGAAAGGTATTGCTAAGGAAGTTCAAAAGGGGTATGCATTAAGATAAATTGAGATCAAAGCCCATAGTGCTGGGCTGGGACTCCATCAGGATCCTTCCTGCAGCTGCACGGTGTCTGAGTCTCAGATGAGGCTGTAACACGGGTAGAGGAGAGGGCTTCCCAGAAACCCTTTTTTGCACTCTCTTGCGAGCACTGACCATCTGCCAATCCACAGTTTTCTCCTGTGATCCTTTTGCTGTTCTGTGTCTTCTCACTGCTTCTATAAAATATTCTTCAAATGTATTAACTAAGAGGTTTTTTCTTCTGAAAAAAAAGTCCCAGCATGTTGTTTCTTACTTTTATATGTTTATTCCGTTCAACAAAATAATCTTCTTTCAAAAAATTTGCTGACTCTCAATTCAGTTTTAATTCCAGAATTCACATCTTAAAGTTGTACTGAAAACATTTCCAAAGGCTTTGGGATTTATATAAATATTTATGAAATACGAATAACATCTCTCTTTACTCACAAAATGAATAGTAAGTGTACCCTATTGTAAAATATAATCTTATTTTTTTACTCTGTTGATATTAACTTTTTGAATAGTGAGTGGTTCTTTAATTCTATTGTACTTTTTAAATGCTTTTAATTCTGATTATTTTATTTAATTACATGTATTGATGGCCTATCATATAGTGGCAGAGTAAGTAGCCTTAATGATAGACACAATAATAAATAACATATGACCTAGGAAAGTGTCTTAGTCTGCTAAAGCTACCATAACCAAATACCACAGGCTGTGTAGCTTACACAACAGAAATTCATTTTTCACAGTTGTGGGGCTAGAAATCCAAGATCAAAAGGCTGGACAATTTGGTTCCTGGTGAGGGCTCTCTTCCTGACTTGCAGATGGCTGCCTTCTCGCTGAGTCCTCACATGGCCTTTCCAAGAGACAGAGAGACAGAGAGAGAGAGAGAATAGAACTACCGTGTGCCTCCTTATAAGGACACTAGTCCTATCAGATCAAGGTTCCACGGGTTCCACCACTATCACTTCCTTTGACTTTAATTACTTCTGTAAAGGCCCCAACGATCACATTGAGGGATAAGGCCTCAACATACACATTTCGGGGGTAGACAAACACTCAGTTCATAACATAAGGTTAATCATACATTCCTGTTTACCTAAGAAAGTTCTGAATGCTATGAATATTAATCTGATTTAATTATTAAAAGAACACATCTCCTTTCACTATTAGAATTGACCTGATGTGCACGATAAATTAAAGTCTCTCCAGACCAAGGCTTCAAGGATTTCAGAGAAGAAGAAGAGCCAATAAAACACACATCAATAGGCTTAATAGAAAAGTTCTGAAAAGAGTGTGAGCTCTCATGCAATCAGCTGAATGACATGTTGAGTCAGCTCAACACTTCCGAACCTACTCTTCTTTTTGGTGGTTAGGATTGACTTGACTGCACAGTCTGGCTTTGAGGATTAAGCCACAGCATGTGAAAGCCCACAGCAGCCCTGGCACACAGCCGGCATGCGGCACTCCATCATTTGTTTCTTGTGGAGAGTCTTTTCAGTCAGGATGGATCAGAGAAGACTTTTAAAAGATGTAGCTCTTGCTAAGCCTTGAGGTGTGAGTAGACATTTGCTGAGCAGAAAATGAGCAGATCAGCGTGGAAAAACCAGCAACAAGGACAACTGGGTAATGCCAGAGAGAGTAGAAAGACTTTAGCAAGGATTTGGGGCCCTCAAGTAGTCTGGTGCTCAGACTGGTGTAGGAAGGAGAAAGGGCAGATTAGTCTATTCCACTTTGCTTTCCAAGGGAAGCAAAGATGGAGATCAAATTCTGAGGACTTGGGCGTTGTATCTGAGTTGGGACTGTATTCTGTGTGTAATGTAGGAGCACCTCAAGCTCTGAAAGAAAGTTACATAGCCAAACTGAAGTGTTTTTTAAAAAATTACTCCTACAGAAATATGTTGAACAGATTGGACTTGGGAAAAATCGCTGGTGGAGAGAAAACTATAAGGAGATTTATAATTTTCTTTCTTATTTTGGTAATTGTAATACAGTTTTGAGACACTTTTTTGTGTAGTGTTTGTGTTGTTTTAATTTCAGAGAATCTTTTCTTAGAGAATTGTATTATGAAGAGTGGAATAGACAGGAATACTTAAAACCACACAAAGCTTTCTTAAGCTTCTCTTACATGAGCACAAAATGCAAGCTAAATAAATGACCTATTATCCTTTATGATCCAGGACAGTGTAGTAAACTCTATAACTTCACAGTCTCATCTTAAGGACTTAAAATACAATAAATAAATAAATAAATAAATAAATAAATACGAAAAAGGAAACATCTCATTCTCACAAGTCTTGTGTTCTATAAATATCAACCTTGGAAAGAAATTAGGTTATTAATTAATTAAATAAATATTAGATAATTTGTATATTATACAGTATGAGAAATAAAAATTCTCTGTATTTTGATTATGTGCATATTTTATGCATAGAAAAGACAAGACATTTGTATACCAATTTGAGTGGTTGAGTTCATACGTTATTTGTATTTTTCATGAAGAGAATTTCACTTATTTTATTTATTTTTTAAAAATTTCTTCTGGCCAGGTGCGGTGGCTCACACCTATAATTTTGACATTTTGGGAGGCTGAGACAGGTAGATCACTTGAGGTCAGGCATTCGAGACCAGCCTTGCCAACATGATGAAACCCTGTCTCTACTAAAAATAGAAAAATTAGCTGGGCGTGGTGGCTGGCACCTGTAATCCCAGCTACTCAGGAGGCTGAGGCAGGAGAATCACTTGAATCTGGGAGGTGGAAGTTTCAGTCCTCTGAGATCGTGTCATTGCACTCCAGCCTGGGTGATGAGCAAGACTCTTAAAATAATAAATAAAATTTCTTTATTATTTTTTACTTTTAAACTGACAGATAAAATTATATGTATTTATTGTGTGCAACATGATGTCTTGAAGTGTATATCGTATACGCATTGCGGAATGATTCAATCTAGCTAATGAGCATGCATCACCTCACATATGATCATTTGTGTGCTGAGAACACTATATCCACCCCCTTAGCATTTTTCAAGACTGCAACACAAGATTAACTATGGTGGCTATGGTACACAGTAGATCTCTTGAACTTATTCCTCTTAAGTCATTGCAATTTTGTATCCTTTGACCAACATCTCCCCAACTCCCCCACCCCCAACCATGAATCCCCTTGTAACCAGTATTCTATTCTCTGCTTTATAATATCAGTTTTCTTAGATTCTACATGAGTGAGATCATATGGCATTTGTCCTTCTGTGCCCGGTATATTTCACTTAATATAATACTCTTCTTTGTGGTTATCTTTCCTGACAATGCATTGCTGTATACTTAGGGCCATTTTAAAATACAAATGTGGAAATCTACTGAGCAATTTCTTTTCAAAAGGAGTTCATATGGTAACTAAAACCATTTCTGATGGTAAAATTTGTGCACACTTTGAAACCAAATCACCAACTTATTATTTGTTAAAATTAGTATTCAGACAAACACATAGTAGATTATAGGAATAGATCATTTTCCTCTCTTTTCTTCTTTAGCCTTAGCCATTGTCAGAAATAGGAGCCAAAAAGAAAAGTCCAGGTATGAGGAGATTTGTCTTTACATGCATAGGTGAGTGGGCACATTTGGAATCAAAGGCAATGCTCTAAAGTTCTGAAGATGAGACCATGATGTTAAGACTAGAGTTCACTGTACTGACATGGATCATAAAGGATGAGAGGTCATTTATCTAGCTTGTGTTTTATCCTTATGTAAACAAATCTCAATAAGGATTTGTAAAACCATTTTTGTAAAGGCTATAATAAATACTTTTGAGAAAAAAATTGTTTAGCAGAATAGTTTTAGTAAGGTAAAGAATTTAAAATAATTAGAGAATGGAAAGTTTCAAAGCTGAACTTATTTTGGATAACACTTTTATTCTTCTCTACACTCAAGCTTTGAAAGCTAAAACTCTGTTGCTTCGTAGGTTACTTGGAATTGATTAAACTGTTAAGACGTAAGTTTGTTCTGTGAGACACAGGGATTCAAATGAATTCAGGTTTCAGGTTTTTGGAGGAAACCACATTGGGTTCTATAAGACAGAAACAAAGAAATGAGAGAAGGAACAAAGGAAAAACCAGAGGCAGGAAGGGGTTGCAGGAAGACAGGAAGATGGGTGTGAAGGAATATGACCATCTCTATTATAATTTTGCTCTCTTATTTACTGTAACTGATGTGTGTCAGTCCAAATCTTTTTCTCATATGAAAACAATCAACATTACAGTGTTTTAGCATAACTAAATGATTCTGCTTAACTTTAATTATGTGACAGCAGAGTTGTAGAGCAATGGCTTGAAAAGACAGGCAACACTAATAGCATTTGTTGTAGCCTGAGGAACATAAAAAACTGTATATTCACAGAAGCCCCGGGTAGCTCTCCTTAGGGCTGTGCTGCAGCACTTAATATCTTTCCTGGTGCAACATTATAAGTCACACATAGGAAAATGTATCCACCTAAAAAGATGCATTTGAAGAAAAGTTTGAATGAATTAAATACTTGATCAAATTCAGGCCAGGTGTGGTGGCTCAAGCCTGTAATCCAAACACTTTGGGAAGCCAAGGCAGGTGCATCACTTGAGGTCAGGAGTTCAAGACCAGTCTGGCCTACATGGTGAAACTCCTTCTCTACTAAAAATACAAATATTAGCTGGGTATGGTGTCAGGTACCTGTTACCCCAGCTACTTCGGAGGCTGAGTCAGGAGAATCACTGGAACGCAGGAGGCAGAGGTTACAGTGAGCTGAGATCACACCACTGCACTCTAGCCTGGGCAATAAGAGCAAAACTTGGTCTCAAAAAAAAAAAAAAATTAATAAAACTTTTTTTACACAATCAGTTTATTTAGTCAGATATTCTTCTCCTCCTCTGCTGCAAGTTTTTCACCTTAGCCCCAATGACTTCCTCTCAATATTAACCAGAGGGTTATTTAAGAGAGTGTGTGTTTTTTAATTGTTATTATTTTGTAAATTTTCATGTAATTTGTTTTATGTTGATAGTAGCAATATCAACTTCTATTCATTGTGGTTAGATAAATTGAATTGCATAATTTCTGTGTTGGGGATTTTGAAGTTTATTGTTATTCTTGGGAAATGGTTAGTTTTGAAACCCTTTTAAGCATTCAAATACTATTTAATATCTCAGTCTAGAGTGTGTATTTTTAATGAATAAGTACAAATTAATAGAACTAGAACTAGTCTTTTTGGTCCATTGGTGACTTACAGGAATCTTAACATCTTATGTTATTTTGTTATTATTCGCATTCAAGTCAATATTCCTATACAATGAAAAGAGAAATTGTATTATATCCTTCAGTATTCTGCTTGAAGGTGATCAGATTTTCACTGTAGACTTTATGCCATCAATATAAAATAACCTTTTTGTCCTTTTGATTTTCTTTTGCCTTGAATCTTTCTTTATCAGATATTAATATTGCTTTCTTTCCCTTTTCATTTTCCAGCGAAGTTTAGCCCATCTCAATTTTTTATTAAAGATTTGTTTTTCATAAGTATGTGTGTTTCTAAACCTAACTTTTAAAAGAAAAGGGAACAGAAAAAAATATATATATATGTGTATGATCACATATATTCTCAGCTCCAGATACAGACTACTAAAATTGCATTTGCAGTCTTTTAAGCTGTAGGAAAATGATACAATACTGAAAAAAAGTGACAATAGGATTGTTTTATGGCCTTCAGGTGACTGTGTACGTATTATAGAAATGAGCTCAATGAAATTGCAGGATAAACAGCTTTTCTTTATGCCAGGCAGGCATTCAGCTCTCGATCTTGACACACTATGGTTCCTTCCACACCATGAGCTGCCTCATGCACAGACAGGTGATCTCCCGCCGCCTCCCCTTTGCCTTCATCTTGTCTTGGCTAACCTTCAGGCCCAAGGTACACTCACTAGTCCTGCAATCTGTTTTTAGGCGGTCAGGCCATGCTGATACAAGAAGTTGGATAGGGCCAATTTGTAAGGAATTGTGAGTCCTGTATACCAAAAAGATCTCTAGAAGGGAATTTGGAGGCTTCGTAGGTCAGGTCCTTGGAGCCACTTCATATAGCCTGAAGCACCAGGCCTAGAGTAGGGACCCCTCTTGCCACATTTCTAAAGACAGTACTGATACTAATGACCAAAACACAAACAAAAACACAACGTTATAAGGATAATGGAATAACTGGCAGATTGACACGGACTACAAAAACAGCAACTTCCAGGTAATACATTGAATAGGAAATATGCACCTTTATGAATGACTTAAGTGAATGGACATGCCTTTTTTTGTTTTTTATAGCAGTGGTCAATATTTTAAAGACTGGCGAATAATATCTGAAATAGCTAGGGATTTAAATCATAAAAAGTTAAAAGGGCAAGTCAAATTCTAAGAACTGATCTGTTTTAAATTAATCGGGAAGTGATTCTGATGATTATTACTGTTTTTATATTTATTTTTTTAATTTATTTCAGTAAGTTTTTGGGGAACGGGTGGTGTTTGGTTATTTGAATAAGTTCTTCAGTGGTGATTTCTGAGATTTTGGTGCACCCATCACTTGAGCAGTGTACACTGCACCCAATGTGTGGTCTTTTATCCCTCATCCTCCTCCTACTCTTTCCCCTGAGTCCCCAAAGTTCGTTGTATCATTATTATGCCTCTGTGTCCTCATAGCTTACCTCCCACTTAGGAGTGAGAACATACAATATTTGGTTTTCCATTCCTAAGTTACTTCACTTAGAATAATGGAATCTCCAATTCCATTCAGGCTGCTGCAAATTCTATTATGTCATTCCTCAGAATACAGAGTAGTAGTCTATGGTGTGTATATGTGTATATTTTCTTTATCCACTTGTTGATTGATGAGCATTTGGGCTGGTTCCATATTTTTGCAATTGAGAATTGTGCTGCTATAAACATGTGTGTGCAAGCATCTTTTTCATATAATGACTTCTTTTCCTCTAGGTAGCGATACCCAGGAGTGGGGTTGCTGGAACAAATGGTAGATCTACTTTAAGGAATCGCCACACTGTTTTCCATCATGGCTGTACTAGTTTACATTCCCACCAACAGTGTAGAAGTGTTCCCTTTTCACCACATTTCCACCAACATCTATAATTTTTTTATTATGGCCATCCTTGCAGGAATAAGGTGGTATCGCATTGTGGTTTTGATTTGCATTTCCTTGATAATTAGTAATGTTGAGCATTTTTTTCATTTGTTTGTTGGCCATTTCTATATCTTCTTTTGAGAATTGTCTATTCATGCCCTTAGCCCACTTATTTGATCGGATTGTTTGTTTTCTTCTCACTGATCGAGTTCCTTGTAGATTCTGGATATTAGTCCTTCATCAGAAGTATGGCTTGCAAAGACTTTTCTCTCACTCTGTGGATTGTCTGTTTACTCTGCTAATTAATTCTTTTGCTATGTAGAAGCCTTTTAGTTTAATTAAGTCCCATCTCTTTATCTTTGTTTTTTGTTTTTTGCTTTTGGCATTTGCTTTTGGGTTCTTGGCCATGAAGTCTTTGCCTAAGCCAGTGTCTAGAAGGATTTTTCCAATGTTATCTTCCAGACTTTTATGATTTTGGTCTTAGATTTAAGTCTTTTATCCAACTTGAGTTCATTTTTGTATAGAATGAGAGATGAGGATCCAGTTTCATTCTTCCATGCATGGCTTGCCAGTTATCCTAGCACCATTTGTTAAATAGGGTGTCCTTTCTCCACTTTCAATTTTCATTTGCTTTGCTGAAGATCAGTTGACTGTAAGTATTTGGCTGTATTTCTGGGTTCTCCATTCTGTTTCATTGGTCTATATGCCTATTTTTATACCAGTACCATGCTCTTTTGGTGACTATGGCCTTAGAATATAGTTTGAATTTGAGTAATATAATGCTTCCAGGTTTGTTCCTTTTGCTCAGTCTTGCTTTGGCTCTACAGGCTCTTTTGGTTTCCATATGAACTTTAAGATTGCTTTATCTAGTTATCTGAAGAATGACGGTGGTATTTTTTTTTTTTTTCTTTAATTTGAGACAGAGTCTCGCTTTATCACCCATGCTGGAGTGCACTGGAGTGATCTTAGCTCACTGCAACCTCCACCTTCCAAGTTCAAGTAATTCTTCTACTTCAGCCTCCAAGTAACTGGGATTATAGACATGGGTTTTCACCATGTTGGTCAGGCTGATCTTGAACTCCTGACCTCAAGCAATTCACCCACCTACGCTTCCCAAAGTGCTGGGATTACAGGCATGAGCCACTGCACCTGGCCAATGATGGTGGTATTTTCATGGGAATTGCATTGAATTCGTAGATTGCTTTTGGCAGTAGGGTCATTTTCACAATGTTGATTCTACCCATTCATGAGCGTGGGATGTATTTCCATTTGTTTGTGTCACCTATGATTAAGTATATTCCTAGGTTTTTTTTTTTTTTTTTTGCATCTATCATAAAAGGGGTTGAATTTTTTATTTGATTCTCCGCTTGGTCACTGTTGGTGTGTAGCAGAGTTACTGATTTGTGTACATTAATTTTGTATCCTGTATTTTGCTGAATTCATTTAGCACTTCTAGGAGCTTTTTGGATAAGTCTTTAGAGTTTTCTAGGTATACAGTCATGTCACCAGCAAACAGTGACAGTCTGACTTCCTCATTACTGATTTGGATGTCCTTTATTTATTTATCTTGTCTGATTGCTCTGGCTAGGACTTCCAGTAATATGTTGAATAGAAGTGGTGAAAGTGGGCATCCTTGTCTTGTTTCAATTCTCAGGGGGAATGCTTTCAACTTTTCCCCATTCAGTATAATGTTGGCTGTGGGTTTGTTATAGATGGCTTTTATTACCTTAAGGTATGTCCTTTCTATGTCAATTTTGCTGAGGGTTTTAATCATAAAGGTATGTTGGGGTTTTCAAATGCTTTTCTGCATCTATTGAGATGATCATGTGATTTTTGCTTTTAATTCTGTTTATATAGTGTAGCACATTTATAGACTTGCAAATGTTAAACCATCCCTGCATTCCTGGCATGATACCCACTTGATTGTGGTGGATTATCTTTTTGGTATGCTGTTAGATTCTGTTAGCTAGTATTTTATTGAGGATTTTTGCATCTATGTTCATCAGAGATATTGGTCTATGGTTTCTTTTTTTTGTTATGCCCTGGTTTTTGGTATTAGGATGATAATAACTTCGTGGAATAGTTTAGAGAGGATTCCCTCTTTCTCTATGTTTTGGAATAATGTCAATAGGGGTTGGTCCCAATTTTTCTTTGAATGTCTGTTAAAATTCGGATGTGAATCCATCTGGTGCTGGACGTTTATCTGGTGATAACTTTTTAATTTACTTTTCAATCTTGCTGCTTGTTATTGGTCTGTTGAGAGTTTCTATTTCTTCCTGGTTTAATCTAGGAGGATTGTATATTTCCAGGAATTTTGTTTAGTTCATGCACATAAAGGTGTTCATAGTAGCCTTGAATGACCTTTTATATGTCTGTGGTATTGGTTGTAGTATCTCCCATTTTATTTCTAAATGAGCTATTTATCTTATCCCCTTTTTACTTTCTTCTCTTTTTCTTTTTTATTATACTTTTAAGTTCTAGGGTGCATGTGCACAACATGCAGGTTTGTTACATATGTATACATGTGCCATGTTGGCATGGTGAGCCCATTAATTCACCATTTACATTAGGTATATCTCCTAATTCTATCCCTCCCCCCTACCTTCTCCCCACAATAGGACACAGTGTGTGATGTTCCCCTTCCTGTGTCCAAGTGATCTCATTGTTCAATTCCCACCTATGAGTGAGAACATGCGGTATTTGGTTTTCTGTTCTTGCCTTGGGTTTTGCTGAGAATGATGATTTCCAGCTGCATCCATGTCCCTATAAAGGACACGAACTCATCCTTTTTTATGGCTGCATAGTATTTCATGGTGTATATGTGCCACATTTTCTTAATCCAGTCTGTCACTGATGGACATTTGGGTTGATTCCAAGTCTTTGCTATTGTGAATAGTGCTGCAATAAACATATGTGTGCATGTGTCTTTATAGCAACATGACTTATAATCCTTTGAGTGTATCCCTGGTAATGGGATGGCTGGGTCAAATGGTATTTCTAGTTCTAGATCCTTGAGGAATCACCACACTGTTTTCCACAATGGCTGATCTAGTGTACAGTCCCACCAACAGTGTAAAAGCATTCCTATTTCTCCACATCCTCTCCAGCACTTGTTGTTTCCTGATTTTTTAATGATTGACATTCTAACTGGTGTGAGATGGTATCTCATTGTGGTTTTGATCCGCATTTCTCTGATGGTGAGTGATGATGAGCATTTTTTCATGTGTCTGTTGGCTGTATGAATGTCTTCTTTTGAGAAGTGTCTGTTCATATCCTTTGCTCACTTTTTGATGGGGCTGTTTGTTTTTTCCTTGTAAATTTGTTTGAGTTCTTTGTAGGTTCTGGATATTAGTCCTTTGTCAGATGAGTAGATTGCAAAAATTTTCTCACATTCTGTAGGTTGCCTGCTCACTCTGATGGTAATTTATTTTGTTGTGTAGGAGCTTTTTAGTTTAATTAGATCCCATTTGTCAATTTTGACATTTGTTTCCACTGCTTTTGGTGTTTTAGACGTGAAGTCCTTGCCTATGCCTGTGTCCTGAATGGTATTGCCTAGGTTTTCTTCTAGGGTTTTCGTGGTTTTAGATCTAACATTTAAGTCTCTAATCCATCTTGAATTAATTTTTGTATAAGGAGTAAGGAAGGGATCCAGTTGTAGCTTTCTACTTATGGCTAGCCTGTTTTCACAGCACCATTTATTAAATAGGGAATCCTTTCCCCATTTCTTGTTTTTGTCAGGTTTGTCAAAGAGCACATAGTTGTACATGTGTGGTATTATTTCTGAGGGCTCTGTTCTGTTCCATTGGTCTATATCTCTGTTTTAGTACCAGTACCATGCTGTTTTGGTTACTGTAGCCTTGTAGTATAGTTTGAAGTCAGGTAGTGTGATGCCTCCAGCTTTCTTCTTTGGGCTTAGGACTGTCTTGGCAATGAGGGCTCTTTTTTGGTTCCATATGAACTTTAAAGTAGTTTTTTTCCAATTCTGTGAAGAAAGTCATTGGTAGCTTAATGGGGATGGCATGAAATCTATAAATTACCTTGGGCAGTTACAGCCATTTTCACAATATTGATTCTTGCTATCCATGAGCATGGAATGTTCTTCCATTTGTTTGTGTCCTCTTTTATTTCACTGAGCAGTGGTTTGTAGTTCTCCTTGAAGAGGTCCTTCACACCCCTTGTAAGTTGGATTCCTAGGTATTTTATTCTCTTTGAAGCAATTGTGAATGGGAGTTCACTGATGATTTGGCTCTCTGTTTGTCTGTTATTGGTGTATAAGAATGCTAGTGACTATTGCACATTGATTTTGCATCCTGCGACATTGCTGAAGTTGCTTATCAGCTTAAGAAGATTTGGGGCTAAAACGATGGGGTTTTCTAAATATAAAATCATGTCATCAGCAAACAGGGACTATTTGACTTCCTCTTTTCCTAATTAAATACCCTTTATTTCTTTCTCTTGCCTGATTGCTCTGGCCCGACCTTCCAACACTATATTGAATAGGAGGGGTGAGAGAGGGCATCCCTGTCTTGTGCCAGTTTTGAGACAGAAAGTTAACAAGGATATCCAGGAATTGAACTCAACTCTGCACCAAGCAGACCTAATAAACATCTACAGAACTCTCCACCCCAAATCAACAGAATATACATTCTTCTCAGCACCACATCACACTTATTCCAAAATTGACCACATAGTTGGAAGTAAAGTACTCCTCAGCAAATGCAAAAGAACAGAAATTATAACAAACTGTCTCTCAGACCACAGTGCAATCAAACTAGAACTCAGGACTAAGAAGCTCAACCAAAACCGCTCAACTACATGGAAACTGAACAACCTGCTCCTGAATGACTACTGGGTACATAATAAAATGAAGGCAGAAATAAAGATGTTCTTTGAAACCAATGAGAACAAAGATACAACATATCAGAATGTCTGGGACACATTTAAAGCAGTGTGTAGAGGGAAATTTATAGCACTAAATGCCCACAAGAGAAAGCAGGGAAGATCTAAACTCGACACCCTAACATCACAATTAAAAGAACTAGAGAAGCAAGAGCAAACACATTCAAAAGCTAGCAGAAGGCAAGAAATAACTAAGAGCAGAACTGAAGGAGACAGAGACACAAAAATCCCTTCAAAAAATCAATGAATCCAGGAGCTGGTTTTTTTAAAAAGATCAACAAAATTGATAGACCGCTATCAAGACTAATTAAGAATAAAAGAGAGAAGAATCAAATAGACACAATAAAAAATGATAAAGGGGATATCACCACCGACTGCACAGAAATACAAACTACCATCAGAGAATACTATAAACATCTCTATACAAATAAACTAGAAAACCTGGAAGAAATGGATAAATTCTTGGACACATACACTCTCCCAAGACTAAACCAGAAAGAGGTTGAATCCCTGAATAGACCAATAACAGGCTCTGAAATTGAGGCAATAATTAATAGCCTACCAACCAAAAAAAGTCCAGGACCAGACTGATTCACAGCCGAATTCTAACAGAGGTACAAGGAGGAGTTGGTACCTTTCCTTCCGAAATTATTCCAATCGATAGAAAAAGAAGGAATCCTCCTAACTCATTTTATGAGGCCAACATCATCCTGATACCAAAGCCTGGCAGAGACTCAACAAAAAAAGGAGAATTTGAGACCAATGTCCCTGATGAACATCGATGCAAAAATCTTCAATAAAATACTGGCAAACCGAATCCAGTACACATCAAAAAGTTTATCCACCGTGATCAAGTGGGCTTCATCCCTGGGATGCAAGGCTGGTTCAACATACACAAATCAATAAATGTAATCCAGCATATATCTTCTTTTCCTCGTTAATCTCACTAATGGTCAATCAATTTTATTTATCTTTTCAAAGAACCAGCTTTGTGTTGCATTTATCTTTTTTACTTTTCTTTTCTATTTCAATTTCACTTAGTTCTGCTGTGATCCTGGTTATTTCTTTTCTTCTGCTGGGTTTGGGTTTGCTTTGTTCTTATTTCTCTAGTTCCTTGAGGTGTAATCTTAGATTGTTCTATTTTGCTTTTCTGAATTTTGATGTAGGCATTTAATGCTATGAACTTTTCTCTTAGCATTGCTTTTGCTGTATCCTAGAGGTTTTGATAGGCTGTGTCACTATTATTTTTCAGTTTAAAGAAATTTTAAATTTCAATCCTGATTTCATTGTTGACCCAGTGATCATTCAGGAGCATGTTATTTAATTACCATGTATTTGCATGGTTTTGCGGGTTCCTTTTGGAATTGATTTTCAATTTTATTCCACATCGGTCTGAGAGAGTACTTAATGTAATTTTGATTTTCTTAAATTTGTTGAGACTTATTTTGTGGCCTATCATATGATCTATCTTGGAGAATGTTGCATTCTCATGAATATTACATATATTCTGCAGTTGTTGGGTAGAATGTACTACATATCTATCAAGTCCATTTGTTGTAGGATATAGTCCGTTCTTTTGTTGTTGTTGACTTTCTGTCTTGATGACTTGTCTAGTGCTCTCAGTGGAGTATTGAAGTCCCCCACTATTATTGTGTTGCTGTCTATCTCATTTCTTAGGTCTAGTAGTAATTGTTTTCTATGTCTAGGGGCTCCAGTGGTAGGTGCATATATATTTAGGATTGTGATATTTTCCTGTTGGACTAGTACTTTATCATTGTATAATATCCTTCTTTGTCTTTTTTTTAACTGCTATTGCTTTAAAATTTGTTTTGTCTGCTATAAGAATAGCTACTCCTGTCTTCTTTTGTTGTTCATTTGCATGGAGTATATTTTCCACCCCTTTACCTTAATTTTATGGGAGTCCTTATATATCAGGTGAGTCTCTTGAAGATAGCAGGTACTTACTTGGTTGGTAAGTTCTTAACCATTCTGCTATCTAATATCTTTTCTTTTAAATGGGGCAGTTAGGCCATTTACATTCAACGTTAGTATTGAGATGTGATGTACTATTCAATTCACCATGCTATTTGTTGCCTGAATACGTTGCTTTTTTTCATTGTTATTGTTTTATAGGTCCTATGAGATTTATGCTTTAAGGAGATTCTATTTTAGTGTATTTTGAGGATTTGATTCAAGATTTACAGCTCCTATTAGAGTTCTCATAGTACTGGCTTGTTAGTGGCAAATTATTTCAGCATTTGTTTATCTGGAAAAAATTGTATCTTTCCTTCATTTATGAATTGTAGTTTCGGTGGATACAAAATTTTTGGTTGGCAGTTGTTTTGTTGAAGAAGGCTAATGATAGGAGCCCCATCCCTTTCAGCTTGTAGGGTTTCTGCTGAGAAATCTACTGTTAATATGATAAGTTTTTCTTTATAGGCTACCTGATGTTTTGCCTTGTAGCCCTTAAGATTCTTTCCTTCATCTTGACTTTAGATAACCTGGCTTTAGATAACTATGTGCCTAGGCGATGGTCTTTTTGTGGTTAATTTCCCAGTTGTTCTTTGAGCTTCTTGGGGTTTTTTTGTTAGTTATTTTTTTGTTTTTTGTTTTGTTTTGTTTTTGAGACGGAGTCTCGCTCTCTCACCCAAGCTGGAGTGCAGTGGTGCAATCTCAGCTCACTGCAAGCTCCGCTTCCTGGGTTCAAGCCATTCTCCTGCCTCAGCCTCCCGAGTAGCTGGGACTACAGGCTCCCGCCACCGCCCCCGGCTAATTTTTTGTATTTTTTAGTAGAGACGGGGTCTCACCATGTTAGCCAGAATGGTCTCGATTTGCTGACCTCGTGATTTGCCATCCTCGGCCTCCCAAAGTGCTGGGATTACAGGGGTGAGCCACCGTGCCCAGCCAAGCTTCTTGCATTTGAATATCTAGATCCCTAACAAGGCTGGGGAAGTTGTCCTTTATTATTCCCTCAAATATGTTTTCAAACTTTTAGATTTCTCTTCTTCCCCTGGAACACCAATTATTCTTAAGTTTCATCATTTAACATAATCCCAAACTACATGGAGGCTTTGTTTATTTTTTAAAATTATTTTTTCTTTGTCTTTGTCTGATTGAATTAATTCAAAAGTCTTATCTTTGAACTCTGAAGTTCTTTCTTCTACTTGTTCAATTCTATTACTAAGACTTTTCAGTGCATTTTGCATTTCTCTAAGTGTATCCTTTATTTCCTGAAGTTGTGATTGTTTTTCATTTATGCTACCTATTTCACTAGAGATTGTTTAATTCATATCCTGTATCTTTTTTTTTTTTTATTTCTTTAAGTTGGATTTCACCTTTCTCTGGTGCCTCCTTAATTGGGTAATACCCGACCTTCTGAATTATTTTTCTGGAAATTCAGAGATTTTATCTTGTTTTGTGTCCATTGCTGGTGAGCAAGTGTGATCTTTTGGGGATGTTAAAAAACCTTGTTTTGTCATATTACCAAAATTGTTTTCTGGTTCCTTCTCATTTGGGTCAACTATGTCAGAGGGAAGACTGGGACTCAAGGGCTGCTGATTAGATTCTTTTCTCTCATGGTGTGCTGCCTTGATGTGGTGCTCTTCCCTTTCTCTTAGGCATGTGGCTTGCGAGAGACAAACTATAGTGATTGTTTCTGCTCTTCTGGATCCAGCCACCCAGCAGAGCTACCAGGATGGTATTGGGGAGTGTCTGCAGAGAGTCCCATTATGTGACCCGTCTTCAGATTTCTCATCCATGGATACCAGAACCTACTCTAGTGGAGGTAGCTAGGGAGTGAAGTAGATTCTGTGAGGGTCCTTGGTTGTATTTTTGTTAAGTGTGTTGGTTTTCTGTTGGTTAGCCTCTAGCCAGGAATTTCCACTTTCAAGACCACATCAGCTATGATTGTATAGGGAGAAGACAAGCTTGCTTGAGGGTTGTCTTTGGATAAGTATTCAGGTTTCTCAGGTGGTGAACAGGGCCATAAAGCTCCCAAGAGATTATGTCCTTAGGAGTGTCTGAGCTCATATATGCCCAACCCTGCGCCTACCTTTCACTAACACAATTACTGATAAGCCTGATGTATGTAACACATGATACTGGGAGATGTATACTGATGCACATAATCTAGAGGAAATTTGGAAACATTCATTAAAAGCCTCAAGTATTTTTAAATAACTTACTCTGCAATGTCACTTATAGAAATGTATTTTAAAATAAGGGACAACTATCAAAAAAAGAAACACATTAAAATATTAATACTTAAAACATTAAAGTAAAAGCAACAGACATTTAAATGATTATGCAAATTTTTCAAGGTTCATTAAAATAAGATCATATTACTGTGTATAAATGCTGTGTCTATATGTGTTTATGGCTTATTGTTAATTTCTTTCTTTTTTTTTTTGAAACAGGGTCTCATTCCATCATGTAGACTGGAGTGCAGTGACTAATGACTCAGTCATGGCTCACTGCAGCCTTCACCTCTTAGGCACATGCAGTCCTCCCACCTCTGTCTCACTATGTTGCCTAGGCTGGTCTTGAATCCTGGGTTCAAGCTATCCTCCCAAAGTGCTGGGATTATAGGCATGAGCCACCAAGGCTAGTCTATTTTTTAAGTATATAATTGACTTAAATATGCACAGGTAATAAATATTTTAACTTTATGTTTACTCTTTCTTTTAATAACTTAAATAAATATTCAATCTTAAACCCAAGTACTTTAGACAGCCGGTCTCCTCGTTGTTATTTCAGAACTTTTCCAAAGGGATATCACTTCCATCTCCACAATCTATTTCTCTCATCTGTCTCTCAGCATGATTCTGAGTGCCACTTTATGTTCTGGCTGTACTTGGTTCCAAGTGCGGAAAAATTCTTTTCCCCTTCATTGATGAAGGTGTTTATAACAGAGGTGTTGTATGAACAAACATTCGGGCTTACTAGAAAGGAACTACAGGGTAATGCAAGATAGGAAAGATTCTTTATTTGAAGATCAGTCACCGTAAATCTCCTTGGCAGGTAATGTTAACAGAGGTCCACCATTTGCCATACTTCTTTTAAGGTCCTATTTGCTGCATATTCCATGGTGCCATCCCTTTCCACCGTGCATAATGACCCTCAGGCTGACAGTTCAAAACTCCAAAGTGCTCTAGCCTTTAAAGTATACATAAATCTGTTCATTAACCTATAACAAGAGTAGACCTAATACATAACCTTGATTGTCCAAGAAATTCACTGACAAGTCACTCTAAGCACATTAGTAATAGATGGCTGCCACCATTATATTAGGACTGTTCTAATACTTCCTAGACTAGATAGTAAAGTGTATTATATTTATTATTACATTGTGTGCAAAAAAATGACTAGGACACCATATATCGATATACTGTAAAAATTGCAAGTAATTTTCCTCCATATTCTATGTTTTTTGAGAATTGTTCTTTAGATTATATAATTTTTGTAATTATAAATGAAGATAAATAATTACGGCATTAAGAAGAAAGGAAAATAAGAAGAAAAAAGAAAGGAAGGAAGGAAGGAAAGAAGGAAGGAAGGAAGGAAGGAAGGAAGGAAGGAAGGAAGAAAGGAAGGAAAGAAGGAAGGAAGGAAGGAAAGAGGTTAGTTACCAAAAACTAGCCTGTGCTTAAAACTTGACCCAGGTCAGAGTATGGTGGACTTGTTTTGATTCTGAAATCATATTCTAGAATGTTTGAGTCATGAGCACCAAGTAAAATCATTTAAAAAAAAGAAAAACAGGAGAAATCTTAAGAGTAACATTTGTTCTGTGTTAATCTGGCATTACCTGGCACCTTTCTCTCAACTTTCCACAAATAGTTATAAAGTTACATTCTTGGGCACACACTGGCACTATGCTGAAAACCAGATGGGGGAGATCATAATTGATAGCAAATATGATGGATGTTCCCCTGAGTTTATTGATGGAAAACAATTTAAATTTTTTTTTTTTTTTTTTTTTTTTTTTTTTTTTTTTTTGATATGGAGCCTTGCTCTCTCACTCAGACTGGAGTGCAGTGGCATGATCTTGGCTCACTGCAACCTCCACCTCCTGGGTTCAAGCGATTCTTCTGCCCCAGCCTCCTGAGTAGCTGGGACTACAGGCGCATGCCACCATGCCCAGCTAATTTTTGTATTTTTTTTTTTTTTAGTAGAGATGGGGTTTCACCATATTGGCCAGCGTGGTCTCGAACTCTTGACCTAGTGATTCGCACACCTCGGCCTCCCAAAGTGCTGGGATTACAGGCATGAGCCACCATGCCTGGTCAAAAAATCCGTTTTAAAATTGAACATCCACCATTAGAACCAGAAATGCCCAGGCAAACCCATGGAGGGTATGCAGGGCTCCAGTGACCCCAGGCTATCCTCCACACACTCCAGGACACACGTCATGTGACACCAGAGCAAACCAGTCAGGGATGTGCTGTGACTTGGCCCAAACCTACCTTGTGCCTTTGTTTCTCTATCTGCTCAGAGGTGGGCCTGCAAAACCATTGTGAGAATAAGTGATATATCGTTGGAGTTGATTTTCTAGGATTGTGGTAGTTTCAGAAAATGCCTGCTAAATAAAGTCATTAAGAGGAAACCAGATTTGCATGATTTTTTATAATTTGTTAAACACATAATTATTTAATGTCTACTAATTCCATGACTGAAGTTTCAATTCTGAGTAAATCAGACACAGCCCCTACCTACATGGCAAACATTCTAGGAGCCATTAAGCAAAGACGTAAATAAATAACATGGTTGGCCATTTTTCTGTTCTGCACCAGCATCTGTGCTGCTGAGCCTTGGGACAATATCACCTGCCTCGGGGGCTGGTGTGGAAGGAGGACACAGAATCCTGCTGGAAGGAGAGGGAAGGATAAATGTTCCAGGAGCAGAAGACACCCTCACCGTTTATGCCTCTACTCCACTCCTTCCAAACCGCCAGAGGGTGGAATAAAAACTAAAGAGTCCTTTCTCACCAATGTCTTTCTTCATGGAAAATTAAATGATTGCAGGATTGGCAGCAACTGACAGTGATCATCAGTGATTTGTGCTGTCTGGAACTCCTCCTTAGCACTCATCCTCTTCCTTCTCTCTCAAACATACTCAGAATGCTGAAAGGGGCTGTGTCTGATTCACTTAGAATTGAAAGCCCTTCCTCAATCCCACAGGGTAACATGCACCACACCAAAATCATTCAATATCTGAACAATACAGCTGCCACAGAAGAAATACAACAAACTAAACTACATAAACATCTGAAACAAGATTATTGGAAGAGACACTGAATTGTCTAAAAAAACTACTGAATATATTTAAGAAGGTAGAGGGAAACATGTATCTATCTAAATATATATACGTATATATAGAGAGAGTGAGAGATACATAAATATACCACTGGTAGAATTAAATGTATTAAGTGAGAAAAAAACATAAGGAATGGATAAACAGCAGGATGAACACAATTAAAGAATGGGTCAGTGTCAGAGAATTAGATTGCAGAATTATTCTAAGAGACAGCATCAAATAATAAATAGAAAATATAAGTGACAGAAGTCAAGTTGACAAACATCAAATAATAAAACCCCCATAATAAATTTTTTAAAAATCGAAGTGTTAAAATATTTGAATAAATCATGAAGATAAAGTTTCTTGCATTAAAGAGAAACCATTCAGATTGAAAAGCTATATGAAAAACTAAAGTGTGAGCTATATATATACATAT
>NW_016806392.1:447986-468493 GCF_001698545.2 Rhinopithecus bieti | reverse complement strand
CTAAAGTGTGAGCTATATATATATATATATATATATATATATATATACAACTAGATAGCTAGATAGATATAGATGTATAAACAATACCATATACTCTGTAATTGGTAATGAACTTTAACAATAACAAAAAAGGAAAAATATGAAGTCACCCTAAAGAAAGAATAGATTTTCAATAAAGTGAAGAAAACCATATTAAAATTGGGCTTCCCAATATCAACATAGGAGTTGGAAGACAATGGACTTATTTTTAAAACCAGTATTAATGAAATATGATTTACACATTAAAAACCACATCCATTTAGAGTGTACTATTCAAGTTTTAACAAATGTATACATGAATTAACCTACTGTTAGAAGGAAGACAGAGCACTTCCATCACACAAAACAATATTTCATGCCCCTTTGCTGCCCATCATTCCAGTTAACTGAGCCCAGACAACCAGTGATCTGTTCTTTGCCAGTAGAGATTTGGTATCATTTTCTAGAGTTCTATGTAAATAGAATTACATAAATATGTATTTTTATTTGCCTTCCGTTACTCATCATAATGACTTAGAGACTTATCCGCATTGTGGCTTGTATTAATAGGTTATTTTTGTTCTGTGCAGTTGTGATTTTCATGAATAAGCAGTATTTCATTGTATAAACAGAGCATGTCATGTTTATATATTTATCAGCTGATGGACATTTGGGTTGTTTCCAGTCTTAGACTACTAAAAGTAAAGCTAGTATGAACATTTGTATGAGTAAATGTCCTTTCTGTTAGGTAAATTTTAGGAGTAGAATGGCTGCATTGAATTTGAAGTACATGTTTAGCTATTCAAGAAACAGCTAAGTGTTTTCTAAGTAACTAGATATGCTGTTTCATGAACGGGCTATATATGCAAAGCAACCACCAAATGCAGAAGGAGCAGAGAAATCAAACAACGAGGCAGACAAAGCCAGCTTGACAGCAGAGATGGTTCATTAGAGAACTTAGGGTCAGAAGTGTAGTCTTGGGTGGTTACAAGGTAGCTAGATCTTCACACTGTCACCCCAAGACCCAGAGCTTATATACCTTAGGGAAAGGGTATACATGCTTCAGAAGAAATAGGTAGGACAACTGAAGTCGATACTTCAAGGAAACGAAAGAATGCTATATGCAACACAACCTATAATTTGCTTAAGAGCAGGATTTGTGATAACTATGTGCCCTTACACTGAACAGTGGATAAAGTAGAAGTCTTCCAGGTGTTTGGAACTAGGGTTAATCTGAAGTTAGTATGGCAAATTAGCATCCAAAATGGGGTTGCTGTGGCCTCCATATGTGCTGTTTTACTTTCCCAGGAATAATGCATATGATTTGAGTTGCTCCACATACTCACTGGCATTTAATACTGTCAGTCTATTATATAATAATTTTAGCTATTTCAGTGGAAATGCAGTAAAAAGAACTCCAGGAAGACTGATGACAAATACAAAGAAGAAAAAAAAAAAAACATGAAGGAGGGGAAAAAAAGGGAGGGAAGAAGTAAGGAAGGAAGGATGGAAAGAAGGAAGGAAGGAAGGAAAGAAGGAAGGAAGGAAGGAAAGAAGGAAGGAAGGAAGAAAGGAAGGTTGCACACAAATGCAAGCTGAATTTAAAAAAGAAAATATGGACATAGAAGAGCATTAATAATAACAAGGAAAATATTATCAACAATGGAATGCTAATGAATTTGAAAACCTAGGTAAAATAGTGTTAATAAATATTTAAAATAGGATTTATAAATGTATATAATGTCAACTTTGACATAAAACTATAGAACTTAAACTAATTAAAGAAATTAAAATATTAACAACCTCTCCAAGTCCCCTGAGTTCCCAGGCCCTGATGATTTTCTAGGTGAACCTTACCAATTAAAAAATTAATTCTTGTCTTATGCAAGATATAAAATAGCTATAATTTCTAATTTCATTTTTTAATCTAGTGTACCCTAAAGAGAGGTAATGACAACAAATATAATTATCATTACAATCACAAATATAGATACAAAATGCATAAATAAAATATTAGCTAAATAAATACAAATGAAATACAACCAATTATAATCAATTGAGATTTATCCCAGAAATTTCAAGATGTTTTAAAATCAGAAATATAATTTATCACATTAATATAAAGAAAATATAATTTTTTCTATCAATGCAGGTAAAAAAATTATTCAGCCATCCAATTATAAAATATTTCAATAAACTAGGAATGGTAAAGAACTTCCACAGCTTTGCAGAAATTTTTAGGACCCAAATAGGAAGACAGATGATAGATTGATAGCTGATAGGTAGATCGATAGGCAGATAACAAAACCATAATTATATGCTTATTAGGGAACCATTTGAGACATCTCCTTTACATTAAGAAAAAATTCAAGAATATCCACTATCATTTCATCTGTTTAATTGAATGCCGCAATTCCTGGCAAGTTTTATAAGGAGAAACAAATAAGTGGGTACAGTCTGGAAGAAAAGAGGTTGAACTACCTTTATTTTTAGGTAACATAGGATCTAGCTAACTGAAAAAGCCAACAGAAACAGCAGATAGCAATAGGAACTAATAAGTGAGATAAAAAATGTTTCCATTGGTTTAACTATGAAAACTCATGGTAATTTTAATTCAGAAATGTAAGATAACCTTTAAAGAGGCAATAGAATTGTAATGTTTCTAGGAAGTTATTCACCAAGAAGATACATAAACTCCACAGAGAAGACTTTACAACTACAATAATAAAAATGAGTCAAAATGAATAGATGAGGAATTATTCCCCTGATCGTTCTGAAATATAAATTCTCAGAAAATTAATCTATAAATACAATCCCAGTTAAGTGTTGACTGACTACCTTGAAAAACTCAGTTAGATGTGGTGTGTCTGTATGTGTGTGTGAGAGAGAGAGAAATGGGGGAAATTTTTTACATCTGAAATATGTATCAAATTGAATGAATTTTAACCATTTATACATTACACGTTTTCAGGAAACTTGGAAATCTAGATAGTTGAGTTACACATAGAAACAAGTATGTTACATCCAACAATACATGGAACAACATGCAGGAATTGAAGCAGGCAAACAAATTATATTGTCAAGTGAGTGAGCCCACATATATATCCCTTGGGAAGTGCTTCTAGTCCACTAGAAACTGGTGAAGATAGTTCAGGACTCGGTAGTTTAAAGAATTGATATGCTCGGCTTGTTATCAAACAGGGATTCACTCTTCAGAATTATGAGTAGATTATAAAAGTACAACGTGGGGTTGATTCTAAGATGAGAGAGATGGGAACCAGAAACAACTGAGGACCAGCGGCAAGACAAAGGTCTATGGAACTCTCTGGACTTAGCATACGAAAATTAGCCCTGGGCACTTTACTGTGCAATATTGGTTAATGGAACAGACAGGAACACAGGTTGTTTTCTTTCAACTTGCTACATAAACTTCGGGTAGTTAAGTAGTCACATCATGGCCTGAATTCTTCATTTTAATTTTTTTAAAAAGTTATGCATTTTACTTTTAAAGCAGTTTTGGGTTTATAGATAATTTGAGCAGAGGTATGGAGAGTTCACACATACCCTCTTTCTGCCCCACAGTATCCCGTTATTAACATTTTGTACTAGTGTAGCACATTGTAAAAACTGATGATCTTATATTTATATATTTCTAAACTACATGAAGATTCACTCTGTGTTGTAAAGTTCTTTGAGTTTTGACAAATGCATGTATTGACCATTACAGTATCATACAGAATAGTTTCACTGCCCTAAGGAGCCCAGTGCTCCATCTATTCATCCTTCCTACTCTCCCCAGAGTCCCTGACAACCACTGATGAACTTTAATTGCCTCTGCAGAGTGTCTTATAGTTGGAAACATACAGTATGTAACTTTTTCAGACTAGCTTCTTTCTATAGCAACATGCATTTAAGGTTCCTCCATGTCTTTCATGGCTTGATAGCTTATTTTGTTGTTGAATAATAATATCCTATTGCATGGATATACCACAGTTTGGTTATCCATTCACCTATTGGACATCTTGGATGCTTCATTTTTGGAAATGATGAATAAAGCAACTATAAATATTTGTATGCATGTTTTTTGCATGGACATACATCTTTAACTCATTTGGGTAAAAACCTGTGAGTGATGTTCTTAATCGTATGGTAAGAATATGTTGAATTTTGTCAGAAACTGCCAAACTGTTTTCTTTAGTGGTTGCACTAAAGAGCAAGAGAGTTTTGCATTCCTGTCTGCAGAGCAAGAGAGTTCCCATTGCTCCACACCCTTGTCAGCATTTGAGGTTGTCAATCTTTGGGCTCTTAGGCGTTCTAATAGGTGTGTGGTGAGATCTCACTTATTTTGATGTGCTTTGATGTGCAATTTTCTAATGACATATGATATTGAGGATCTCATCCTATGCTTAGTTTTATCTTGATTTTCTTTGGTGAGGAGTATGTTAAGCTCTTTTGCCCACTTTTTCATGAGTTTGTTTGTTTTCTTCTTAAAATTTTAGATACATATTTTGCAAATATATTCTCCCAGTCTGTGGCTTGTACTTTCATTCTTTAAATAATGTCTTTCACAGAGCAGAAGTTTTTAATTATGATGAATCCACTATGTTGATGTTTCATCTTTCATGGATTGTGCTTTTGGGACTGTCCAAAAATTTGCTGCCAAACCCAGACTCAGGTAGATTTTCTCTTGTGTTCTTTTCTGGAAGTATTATAGTTTTGCATGTTACATTTAAGTCTATGATTGATTTTGAGTTATATATCAATAACTCCTCCCTATTATCATTTCTCCTGGCGTAAGATTGTTTATCTAAATATATTTTTGGTCAATTAAAAAAATCAGATCATAAGTTAATATCTAAAATATTAAAGATATCAATCTTATGCAGATTATTTTAAAATGCTATAAGTGAAGTAATTTCCAATTATCCACAATATGTTGGGATATTTCAATTTAAATCCTCTACAGGAATGATTTTTTAAAATAGAAGATCTATAAAAATTCTGAAATTAGGGTAAGACATGGTAGTCTCTTTTTTACATATTTATCAAGCTTACCAGAGTATTAAAGTGCTTTAAAACAGCTGGGTAATCAGCATGGATAATATGTACTTGTCAAACAACTATCTGTACTGATTTTGCTAAGGATTTTGAAAATTCTAAAAATATCTGTCCTACTTTTTCATTATCATAAATTTATGTGACACAAGTATGCATACAAAAGTAAAATGTCTTTTCATGAGGGTGCAACCATTATTATGAATAGGTAATACAAACCAGTTCTTAAGTTGGGCTCCTGATTGACACTGAAGTAAGTTAGAAGACTGCTCATGATTTAGAAAGCATAATTAGTGTCAGCTGGCTTTCACCATTATTAAATTTTGCTTTAAAATGCTACATTAGAAGATAAAAATATGATCAAAGAACTAGGAAGTTATAGAACCATTTATACTTTGAAATTTTAATGCTTTTAATGATTCTTTGACAAAGAACTAAGCAAGATCATAGACTCACTGCACTAATGATCATAAATGCTGCCCTGAATTAGAACAGAAAAGAGTATTTTGTTTGAGACTTCTTAAATTCTCCTTTGTGGCTGTTTATGCACTGACTTATATTTGAAGTGGTTTGGTGAGAATTGACATTAGCCACATGGTTTCATAGTGTTTGGGATTTCTGTTTTTCTACTCCTAATACTTGGGGAGAGAAAAGAAATATATTTGGATATCTGAATTATCTCTGAGGAGTTACTTTTTATGCTGATTGCTGAAAAGTGCATTCCCTCTAGAATTCTGTCTTATCAACCCTACTCCTGTTTGATGAGAGTACAGGGAAACAAAAAAGACATATTCACAATATTATATTTAAAAAAACACTATATCACTGAAGTATTGATATGTAAGGCTGTGTATTCACTCCTTCGTACACAGTCACACATAATACTCACATTAGCCACATAAGTAGGTAAAATAATTGTTCCCACTTGACAAACAAGGATGTAGAGCCTGTGTAAACAAAATTTTCCCAGGAATTCACACAGGATGTTCATTTCATGCCAGGCCTCAAATATTGATTTATTCATATATGGCACAGAAGCCCTCAGATGTATACACTATCTTATTATTTCTCTAATCATCATAACTACTTTAAATAAGAATATATACTACCAATAGGGCTAGCAAGGATGGCATTAGTGCCTGTCATTTTATAGGATCTCTCTAAATATTAACATGTATTCAGACAAATACACACACACAAATACATGCACATATGTATATATATTATGTAACAGGTGACTGACCTGTGCATTGATGCACTATCATAGAGGCCTGAGCTAAATGGGCCTGTCTGTTAATAGAAATCCATGCATGCCCACACAAAGGATTTTCATTGGAAATGTTTTGCTTACTTATAGATTCTTGTTTTACAGTTTAAAACTGATTTAGAAAAAAAACATTGAAACAAGTTTTCTAAATTTTTAAACAAAATATAATTAAACTTGTTTAGATAGAGATCTGAATCTTCACATTCTCTCAAAGCTGAACAATTCTAGCTAAAAAAAGAAATAGGCAAAGTGACAGCTTCAGTAATATGAATACATTTTACTGACAGTCCTACCAAATTTAAAATAAGAAATTGATATATGTATGAAAATATTTTATGGAAAGCTCAAAAACCCCCTCAAAGTAGTGAACTTGAAGGAATATTGGTCCCTTCAAACACCATGACAAATGGTGGGATTGTTTATTAATGATTTTTATGGGTTGGAAAGTATTTATTGATATGTGACATGAATAGATCACTCTATTGGAGACTTTCACAAAAAATTACAACACTTACTTTCAGGAAGTTTACAGTCTAGTTTGGTAAATAGACTGGGGAAAAAGGAAATTATGAATTAGATCACCATGTTATCCTTGAAAATGTATTCTGTGTGCTACAGGCCTGCTGCTACTGGAATGCTCACTTTCTTTCTGACTTTTAAACCATCATTTTTCCTAAAATATACTTACAATGATCTTCTAATGGCACAATTCAGAATTCATAATTAGGTATTCAATTAGGTGGCACAATTCAAAATTAGGTGTTCTCCTAATTACACAATTTAGAATACTTTCTATTTTTTTTTTTTTTTGTAATTCTCACTCTAAGACTGATTTGACTTTTGACCACTACTAATTGTTTTAATTAATAGACTTATTTTTTTAGAAGACAATTATATTTAGAGCAAAACTGAATGGATAGTTGTTCTCACACTACTCACATATATTGCTTTTCTTATTATGAAATTCTTGCATGAATGTGGTACTGTATTACACTGTCTTTGGGTTGCTATAAAGAAATACCTGACACTGGATAAATTATAAGTGACAGAGCAGGAACATTGCCATCTTGGACAAGCACCACTATTCTAAAGTTCATCTTGATCAAAAACTACCTGAATCCGAAGGACATCACCCTAATGGCCAAGGTCAACATGACCATAAACTACAAATGACATCTTCAACCAGAAACATTCCAAACCCCTCCCCAACCAGAGACATGCCAGCCCTGAGATAATCTCCCCTCTGGCTAGAGAGATGTCAGCACCAAAAAACCTCCCCTCCAACCAGAGACATTTCAACTTCGCCATAAATTTCCTCCCCACACAGAAACATTCCAAGCTTGTAATAAGCTCTCTGTCCAATAAATACCCTCAGTCTCTAAGAGAGAGTGCTCCTGACCAAAATCGGCCAGAAGCCCCTCTCAGGTTTATTCTCCAAAATAAACCTGTCTTTGACTGTTGGGCTGCTTTTTGTGTTTCTTTCCTCTTTCTTTTACTCTTACAAAAAGAAAGGAGGTTTAACTGTCTCATGGTTCTGCAAGCTGTACAGGAAGTGCAGCACCACCATCTACTTCTGATGAGGTGTAAGGAAGCTTCCAATCATGGTGGAAGGTGAAGGGGGAAAAGGCACAATACATTGTGAGAGCAGGAGCAAGAGGAGTGGGAGTTACCACACACTTTTTAGCAACCAGATCTTGTGAAAACTCACTCACTATTGTGAGGACAGCACCAAGATCTCTTGGACATATTCCTCCTGTCTACCTGAAATTTTGTATCCTTTAATCAACATCTCCCTAGTTCTTTCTCACATAAGCCCCTGGCAATTACCATCTACTTTCCACTTCCATGAGTTTCACTTTTTTAGATTCCACATATAATTGAGATCATGTAGTATATGTCTTTCTGTGTCTGGCTTATTTCATGTAACATATACTGAACTTGTTGAGAATTTTTATAATAAAAGCATGTTGAAAGTTGTCACATGCTTTTTCTGCATCTATTGAGAGAATAATGTGGTTGTTAACTTTCATTCTGTTAATGTGGTGTATCTTATTAATTGGTTTGCATACACTGAACAATATTTATATCGCAGGATGAATCTCACTTGATCATGATATGTGATTCTTTTCATGTACTGTTGAATATGATTTGCTAGTATTGTATTGAGGGTTTTTATATGTACGTTGATCGGGGATATTGGGCCATAGTTCATTCATTTGTTCATTTGTTCCTTCCCTCCTTCCTTCCTTCTTTCCTTCCTTCCTTCCCTCTTTCTTCCCTCCCTCCCTTCCTTCCATTTCTTCCTTCTTTCTTCCCTCCCTCCCTTCCTTCCATTTCTTCCTTCTTTCTTCCCTCCCTCCCTTCCTTTCCTTCCCTTCCTTCCTTTCTTCTATCCTTCCTTCCTTCTTTCTTCCTTCTCCTCTTCCCTTCCCTTCCCTTCCCTTCTCCTTCCTTCTTTTGTTATTGGTTTATTCAGGCTTTTTGTTTCTTCTTGATTCAATCTTGGAAAGTTATATATTTCAAGGTATTTATCAATGTCTTCTAGGTTATTCCATTTGATGGCATATAATTGTTCATAATAGCTCCTTATGATCCTTTTAATTTCTGTATCATCTGCTGTAAAGTTTCTCCTTTCATTAATAATTGTATTTATTTTAAGCTCCCTCTCTTTTTTCTTAGTCTAGCTAGGGGTTTGTCAATTTGTTTATCTTTTTGAGAAAAATAACTCAGCTTCATTAATTTATTTCCTCAGGTTTTCTAATCTCTGTTTTATATATTCATGCTCTGATGGTTACTATTTCCTTCTTCTGCTAACATTGGATTTAGTTTGTTCTTTTTCTTCTTCCTTGATTTATTAAGTTAGGTTGTTTAATTGACATCTTACTTCTTTCTAAATTCAGCCCTTTAACACTATAAATTTTCTCTTGGTACTGTTTTACCACATCTCATAAGTTTTAGTAAGTTGTATTTTCATTTTGTTTGCATTGATGTATTTTAAATTTTCTTTCAATTTCCTCTTTTACCCAGTTGTTATTCAAAAGGTGTTATTTCATTTTATGTGTTTATAAATTGTCCTTTTTGTTTCTGTTATTGCTCTCTAGTTTCATTGCACTATGATCTGAGAAAATACTTGACATAATTTCAATCTTCTTAAATCTGTTAATATTCACTTTAACATGTAATCTATTATGGATAATGCTCTGTGTGCCCTAGAGAAGAATGTGCATTTGGCTGCTGTTGGTTGGACATTTCTGTATATGTCTGCTTGGTTCATTTGGTTTGTAATGTTGTTCAAGTCAGTTGTCCACTTACTGATTTTCTGGTGGATATTTTATCCTTCATTGAATTGGGGTATTAAAGTTTCTTACTGTTACTGTATTATTGTCAATTTCTCCATTCAGATCTGTCAAACATTTCTAACATGTTTAGGTGGTCTGATGTTGGAGGCATACAGATTTATAACTGCTATATCTTCTTGTTAACTTGAACTTTTATCCTTACATAATGTCCTTTTTAGTCTCTAGAGATAGTTTTTTACTTAAATTTTATTTTTTTTCTCATATAAGTTTAGCCACTCCTGCTCTCTCGTCTCTTTTGGTTACCTTTTGCATGAAATATCATTTTCTATCTCTTCACATTTAGTCTAGGTGTTTCCTTTTGTCTTGAGTCTCTTGTACACAAAAATCATGCTTTTGTTTGCCCATTTTAAATCCACTCAGTCACTTTATGTATTTTATTGGAAAATTTAATTTATTTATATTAAAGTGATTATTGATAAATCAGAACTTACTATTGCCATTTAAAAAATTGTCTTCTGTCTGTTTTCCATTTATTTTGTTTCTCTCTTGCTGCCTTCTTTTGTTATCTGATGATTGCTTTGTGGTAGTTTGGTTTGATTCCTTTTTCTGTTTCTGTCATCTACTACAGGTTTTTCTTTTGTGGTTAAGATGATGTTTATATGAATCTTTGTGCAGTTAAAACTATTTTAAGATTTTTTTCTTTTATGCTAATGTAAATGGTATTGTGTTTTAATTTCAAATTCAAATTTTCATTGCTGGTATAAAGCAAAGCAATTGCCTTTGAATACTAACCTTACAATTTAGATGTTGATAAGTCACTTTTTGTTTCAGATGTTGTTTAATTGAGATTTTCTAAATAGACAATTATATTATCCAAAAACAAAGAAATGCTCATTTTTTCAAATATATACATTGCATTTATTTTCTTGTCTTTAGCTAATTTTTCCAGTACCATGTTGAATATGAATGATAAGAGGGGACATTTTTGCCTTGCTTCCCAATCTCAGAGGAAAATAATCCAGTTTTCCTTATGAAGTAAGAAGGTAGATTTAGGTTTTATTTTATTTTTTTAATCAAATTGAGGCAGTTCCCCTTTATTCCTAGTGTGCTGAGAGTTTTATCATAAGTGGTTGTTGGATTGTGTGAAATGCTTATTCTGTATCAGTTGATATTATTTGATTTTTCTGCTTTAGCCTGTATATTGTAAGTATTTTTAAAAGTTGTTGCAGCCTAACATGCCTGAAATAAATTCCAGGTTGTTGTGATATATAATTATTTTATACATTGTTTTATTTGATTTGATAATATTTTGTTGAGGATATTCACATCCAAGTTCATGAGAGATAGAGGTCGGAATTTTTCCTTTCTTATAATATCTTTTTGGGATTTGTTATTAGGATAATACTAGCCTCATGGAATAAGTTAGGAAATGTGTACTCTGCTTTTTATATTCTCTAAGAAAGTGTAAAAAATTGGTATTATTTCTTCTTTAAATTTTTTTAATAGTTATAGACCTTTTGTGATTATTTGTTGTTTCTTACAAAAATTTGATTAGTTGATGTCTTTCAAAAAATTGATCCATTTTATCTGTTATCAAATTTGTGTAAAATGTTTTTGTTAACTTTATGATGTCATTGGATGAGTAGTAATGAAAACCCCCTTCACTTAATTTCTGATTTTAGTAATTTTTATCTTCCCACATTTTTTTTGGTAGAAATTTGTCAATTTTATTAATCATTTCAAAGAATAAGCCTTTGGTTTGTGGATTTCTCTATTGATGTCCTGTCTTTAATGTCACTGAGTTTTACTATAATTTTGTTATTTCTTGCCATAGGCTTTCTTAAGGTTAAACTGCTCCCCTTTTTCAAGTTCCTAGAGTAGAAATTTAGATTATTGATATTATGTATTTCATCTTTTCTATTATTTGCATTCAATGCTCTAAAAGTTTTCCTCATTTACTGCTTTCATGGCATACCACAAACTTTATAAGTAGTTTATTTTCACTTAGCTAAAAATGCTTTTTGTTCAGCTATTTGCTATGTAAGATATGTTTAATCTCCAATTACTTGGAGATATGTCAGCCGTATTTCTGTTATTAATTGCTAGTTTCATTCTCTTGTGATCTGAGAATATGCTTTGATTATTTCTATTCTTTTAAATTTGTTAAAATTGGTTTTGTGCTCCAAAATGTGGTTGATTCTGGTGAACGTTCCATGCAAGCTTAAGAGTGTATATTTTGCTTTTGTTGGAGTATTCTATATAAGTCAATTCTATTCAGTTTATTAGTGATGGTGTTCAAGTCAACTACATTCTTGTAGATTTTCTGCCTGCTTTTCCTGTTAATTATTGAAAGAAACATGTTGAAACCTCTGTCTATAATAGAGCATTTGTCTATTTTTTTTCTCAGCTGTATCAGGTTTTGCTTTATGTATTTTGATTATGTGTGGTTAGATGCATACACATCAAGAATTTGCACAGCTTCTTAGATAATTGGCCCCTTAATCATTGTGTAATTATGTATCATTATGTAATCCCTCTTTATTCCTGATAAGTTTCTTTGTTCTGATGTCTGCTCTGTTTAAAATTAATGTACCTACTCTCTTTTTAAAATTAATGTTAACATGTCATATTTTCTCCATCCCTGTTCTTTTAATCTTTATATGAAAAGTGTGTTTCTTGTGAACAATCTGTAATTGGGTCTTGTTTGTTTGTTCATTTGTTTTCCACTCAGGCAACTTCTTTCCTTAATGGTGTTATTTAGACCATTCATAATTAAAATAATTTTTTTAAATGTAGTTGGTTTAATACCTACCATGTTTGTGCCTACTTCCTATGCATTGCACTAATTATTTATGTCTTATTTCATTTTTTCTTTCTTTATAAATAATCATAAATGTTTCAAGTAATTTAAATTTCTTTTCCTTCCAAATTTTAGGCACTTTATATTAGTCAGGTTAGGTGAAATTTTGCTGTACTAACAGCTCACCCCAAGCTCTCTGCAGTTAACAGAAGTTTATTTATTATCATCCAAATTTCTACAAGTCTATATAATCCTTCAGGGTAGTGTCTTCTCTTTGTGACTCCTCAACTCAGGCTTCTTCAGATTAGGATTATTCAAACACAGTCTCAATACATGCATCCACAGCTGACATGCAAGATGTGAGAACAAGACAAATTGCACATGACCTCTTAATTTTTCCATTCATACAAGTGAGAAAAGTCACTTTCACTGGTATTTTTTTTTTTTTTTTTTAAGAGATGGGGTCTTGGTGTTTTGCCCAGGCTGGTATAGAACTCCTGGGCTCAAGCAATCCTCCTGCCTTGGCCCAGGGATTATGTACATGAGCTACCACACCTGGCTACTACTGACATTTTTTTAATGACCAACAGGCAAACAACCTGGCCACATTTAACTTCCAAGTGGAAGGAAACTATTGTCCTTTATTAATATGGCTAGGACTGGCACAAATAATATCCTCTTTATATTTTAGGGTTTTTTTATCTTCAATTATAATACAAGGATAGAATATGGTATTAAAATTAATTTTAGAAAGCCTAATTCTTAGTTTTACCTTTTGATAATGACTGTATCTACTATTTCATGATTAACTTTTATGTTTCCTAATTTTCTAGTCAATGCTCTCAAAATATCAAAGAAATTCACTTGAGTGGCAAGAGTTTTTTTTAATTAATGTTTATTTAAATTTTCAAATACATTTTATGCAACTATATGACCACTGACTTTTGTCTTCTTATTTTATTTGTTAATGTAGTGAATTACAGTGATCTATTTTATATTAATAAAACATAATTATTTACTGATATAAAACGCATTGGTTCATTATTTTAATATATAGAAAATAAAATATTCATTCATAACTTTCAGCATATTTGTCTTTTTGTGATATTATCTTGTAGTTTTCCTTTCATAAGTTGTCTTGTTTTGAATCTGATAGCAGTTATGCTAGACTCTTAATATCATACCGAGAGATTGTTTTCTGTGTGTTGGGGACAATTTCAGTGGACATACCTGCCTTTTAAAGTGCAGATGGTAAATGTCACTTACAAAACTGAGCCTTGTACTTTTATAATGGTGAAATGTTCTGTAATGGTATTTGGACTATTTAGGTTTTTTACTCTAACAAGAAGATTTCAGTCACTTTTAAGGTATTAGAAAGTACTGATTTTAAGCCAAATTTCAGTTCTTTTGCTTCAGAATAAGATTTTAAAACTTAATATTATTTTATATCCTCCTACAATAACTACCATCTTCAACCTTTCCTAATGATAAAATCAGGAATTTTAGTTTATTATTATTATAACATATTCATTTTAACAACTCTGTCTCATTTGGGCAACTATAACTTTTACTTATTTCTTTGCTCATCATTGACTTGTGCATCTCCAGTGCTCTGCAGAGATTCATTATTTTTCTCTAATGAAATATATCTTCAGTAGTTCTTTCAAAGAGAAATGGTAGTTGACACATTTTTTAGTCCTTAAATGTCTGAAACATCTTCATTTCATCTTCAAATTTAAATGATTATTCAGCTGTTCTGGGTTAAACATTGATTTTCTCAAACACTTCTCCAATATTGCTTCATTATCCTCTTACATATGGTGTTGCTGTAAATATCAGAAAATAACAGTAACAGTGAACTAACCCCATGTATCAGAAACTGTTCCAATAATTATACAAATATTATATAATTTAATAGTGCTAACTGCCTAATAAGGCAGTAGTTCTTTTTCTAATTTTACAGGTAAGCAAAACAGAGCACAGAATGTTAATTTCACAGTGGAATACTGATAGGAAATGGTGGAGTTGGGCTCAACCCCAGCCAACTGGGTTTAGTCTATGCTGTTGACCACGGTGTTCACCAGGCTCCCTTGCCTGTGTGACTCCTGTTCCATAGCCAGCATATTAATTCTCTCAGTGTTGGAGTTTAAGAACGTTACTCTATAATCAACATTGTAAAGTTTATCTACAACTTGTGTAGGTATGAGTTTCATTTAATTTGTGCTATCCAGAAATTGTTACTCTTTTAAATCACTATGACAAGTAATTATATATTATACCTTATTGTACTGAATCTGCCTTATTCGTTCTACTCTTTTTTTTTTTTTCTGGAACTTTCTTCAGATTGTTATGAATCTTTATTCCATATTTCCCAACATTTTGCTATTTGGCTGCATTCTGAGGCAATTACTGAGCTTTAATTTTTAGTTTAATAATGAGCTGTTCAGCAGTGTTGAGTCTTCTATTCAGAAAATCTATAATTTTTAAATAAACATTTTACTTCATTACTTACCAATCTTTAACTTTCTTTTCCCTACTCTATATCCTTGTTCATAATAGCCTAATCCAGATATATGGATGAAATGACTTTTCTTTTGCCTTAGAGTAGATTCATATTTTTGAAAACTTTTTGTTATTATATTAAATGGTATTAAATTATATTATAAAGGATAAGACCCTGTATTTGTTGAGTTAATGAATATTCATCATGGTGCAGGCAATCTCAAATGTAAGCTCATCTCTGCAGGTCGGATCCTCAAGCTCTTTCCTCTCTTTTTCCCAGCAGCCCTGCATACCTAGGAGTAGAAGGGTAGACCTTGCTCCTGGGCCTTTTGCTCTGCACTGTGTTCAGTGTGAGTTGATATGGGATGGGTGTGATTCTGACTCAGGTCCCTCGAGAGCTCCTCTTTTGTATATTTATTTGGAAAGCAATTTATCAGTCACATACAATTAGAGATACTTGAGGAGAATATTATCTCAAAACCAAGCACAACACTAGCATCCTCTCCTTGTTCCTTTTAAGCATTGCCAGTTACCTGGGCACTAGTCTGTCTCTCAAGTGCAAACTTGGCTGCTAGACTGAGGAAAACACATTTTTTGCAACTCTCTTACAGGGTTAGGGCAGATTCAAGAAACTCATGAATTATTTGACACTCTTCCCATACAGAGGTATGATCAGAGTCCCTCTCTTTGAATCTGAGCTGCTCTGTGACTACTTAGGCTTAGAGCATATGGTGGATACAACACTAGTTTGAAACCTGAACTTTAATTACACAGTTGCTTTTGTCTTGGTTCTTTGGATATCTGAACTGCCATGGAAGGAGCCCAAGTTCTCTGCTGGAAGGGCTATGTGGGGACAGAGAGGGGCCCAGCTGAGCCCAGGCTTCCAGTCGTCCCAATCATCTTGGATTCTACAGTCAAGTCAAAACACCAGCTGCACGCATCGATGACTCCAGTCGACATTATGTGGAATAGAATTGCCTAGCTAAGCTTTGCTTGGACTCTTAAACCACAAAATATATTTTAAAAATTACTGTTGTTGAAGTTCTGGCATAGTTTGTTTTTGCTATGCAGGAATAGGTAACAAATAGAGAGCCAATGAGAGAGATACCCAGATTTTGCACATCCTGCATTCTCCTACCAAAGAATCTCAGCGAATTGTTCCTTTAATTCTCTTGCTCTAGAATTCTGCCACATCAAGATGTCAATACTGCTAGTGTTGTGCTTGTTTTGAGATGATACTATTCTCCCTAAGTACCTCTAATTCCATTTGGCTGATATTTTGTTTTCCAAAGAAATACACGTGGGACTGTAAGAAAAAGGGAATATATGCTTCAGTTCGCCATATGGATACTGCTATTTTATAGGCTGTTTTGCCAAATATCAGGGGTACTCATTTTCCTTTATCAAGTGTGAACTTAGTTATTTAGTTTGCAATGGTTTTGACCAAAGGAGTCAGAATTGTAAAAGGCATATGTTACAAATATTTATTTAGTATTTATTTAATTTTATTTTTAGAGAGAGGGTCTCACTCTGTCACCCAGGCTGGTGTACAGTGGCAGGATCATAACTCATTACAACCTCGAACTCCTGGGCCCAAGTGATCCTCCTGTTTAGGCCACCCGAGTAGCTGGGGCAACAAGAACGTGCCACCACACCCAACTCCAATACTTATTTTATCCCAAGAAATTCATTTTATGTTTTACTCAAGATATAAACAATTAGGAAATATTATACTCAGTGTCCTCCCATCGTTAAGGGATGAGATTTTTTACTACTTTAGCAGAAAGTTTTCAACAGTGAAGACTCATAGTACGAAGGGTGGTCAGAAAGGCCTCACTGATGTATAAGCTGCAAAGGTATGACCTGATCTTCCCCATGTATATCCAGTGCAGATGAATAAGATAATGACATGGGTATTTTCTCTCTCCTTTGAAACACTGTGTCAGGTTTTCTTACTCTCACAGGAGAAAGTGTCAAGAATTTCTCAGCGCAGAGACCTACATGTCATGCTTAGCTGAAGAGGGCCTGTTTCCCTTCCTGTTCACTAGTTTTCTTTCAGGGCCAGGAAGGCCCAGCACTTTGGACATGCTATACCAAGATTAACGAGTACAGAACAAGAACACACTTTTCCAGTGAAAGTCAATTTTGTTAAAAGGTTATTGCCCAGTATCTTGATCTGAGAGATGAGAATTTTTAAGAGTTTTCTGACACAAGAGAATTATCTCTCTCTTACCATCACACTCCTTCAGTTGGCCCACAGAGTAAAAATAAGTCTATTAGCCTTACCGTTGGCTGGCACGACGTGGCAGGACTTTTCTGGGTTGAACTTTCAATTTCATCCCGTTTCTATCATGTCATAAAAATTTTGCTCCACACACATAAAATATTTTCCAAATGTTTGCTAAAAACTGCAAAATTCCATACTTTTCACAATTTGTTACCTTTGCCTTGAATTTTCCCCATATAAGTAGCACAATAGGACTCAACCACCCAAGATTCACGTCAATACAGCAATATTTGGAAGCATATTTTCACTCATGTATTTTGTTTTAGGGCCTCTGCGCCTACCTTTCTCATGCACATAAGCAATATACGTTGGACACATTTCAACTGTAGGACTTACTGTCATATTTTATGATGTAATTTTTTTGCTATGTCTCCTAATAGATTCTGAATTCTGTCAACAGAAATGAATCTACCTTTAAAAATATAAAACACCTAGAATAATATACCAAAAGTTCATGTGCCTATTTTAAGAATTTCTTCTTGATCACATTGTACCATTTTGTTTCAGGTGTTTTTATTAAAGTTAAAACATTTTTAGACATGTTGTAGTCTTCTCTGTTCATTCTATCAGTTAAATTTCTCTCCATTTCTTATCTCATGTAAACATATCCTGAATTTAGTGTATCCATCTATTCCACATGTTCACTGCCTTTACATAAACACACACAAGTATCATGAGGTTTAACCCTACATAGACCTTTGTTCACAGATGCATTGTCATGTAGCAAGATACTTACCATGGTGCGATTTGTTGAGGAAAAACTTTTTGGAAAGCTATGTGCTTTTATTAAAGTGAAAGAACAAGTAAAATGTGGTAAATGCATAGACTGTGATATCATTCAGCAGAAAGAACTAAGGCCACAGATAACTAAATGAGTACTGTTAAAAACATTATGTGGAATGAAAAATAAGAGAAAATGACATCCACAAAGTAGGACAATGAATGCAAACTTGAAACACATAAAACATCACTATGCATTCTAAGTGGATGAACATATATGAAAACAAATATGGAAGCTGAGTTGGAATTACCCACATTTAACACACATCCACAAGAGTGGATGGCAATAAAGAAAGGGCAATGGAACCATGGTGGGTAACAAAGAATGGAAAGCAGGGACACTATATGAATTTATGGTAAAATGATACTGTGAACTGAGGGGTGAGATCATCTCAGCACTGTGCTCCCCCAAAAGAAGATTGTTTTATTTGTCTAGATGTTTGGATTTTGACAAATCTAAAATTACAAAAAATTAAATTTGCCAGGCCTCACATCTCATGCATGTTTGATTCAATTCCAAACGTTTTTTTATTTTTTAATCCATATTATACAGTGTTACTTACAGTAAAGATGTTCTATAAAATGTAACAGTACCTCAGTATAACCAAAAAGAATTTTAAAATATGACCTGGTGATGAAAGAGAACATAGGGTGGCTGGCAGGAATACAGGGACATAGTACATAGGACTCTCCAGTATTTCAGCCTTCTGTTTTAACAAAACGCAGATATGCAGTGGTGATGTTGCCATTTTTCTCAAAGAAAAACAGCCGTACTTTGTATTCTTAATAAACAAAGACTCATTTTCTCCTGCCCTTGAAATAAGAGTGTGATAATCTCAGTCATCATCATTATCAGAATCCATTTACATTTATGTGGAGCCTAGGGGTGCACAGAATTTAAAGACAGTGTGATTGTATGGAAGTGTGAAATGAGAGAACATTAAAAACCTATGGCCAATATCCTTAGGCCTTTCTTTTCTGGTTTAGATAAGATAAAAACAAAAACATTGGTATCGTATCCCTGCTCTGTACAGTTTTTGCATAGTCCATGGTGGAGTTTTTGTTTTACCTTTCTTCTCTACTTCCTACCGGGGTCCGCATGTATTCAATGAAACCAATCACCACACACAGTTCTATGTTTTGACACCTGTCCTTAGTCAAAGGAGAAATGACAAAATCTCAATACAAGAGGCAACCTCGGAAAAGTTCTCCCCAGGGTTGCTCATCCTAGAGTAGAAAAAATGATGGCAGCTTACTTGTCATGAGCCCTTCCTGTGAACTTCTGGTGTGCTGAGTCTCTCACCTGGGCTATCTCATTTAACACTGTAATCATCACAACAGCCCTTAGACTGTAACTATTATTATTTCTACTTTTGATGACAAACTGATGTTTAGAGAGAATACATCGATCAAGTTAGTGATTAGTTACTAGCTAGTAATAGGTAAGTCTTGAATACAAGAAGACATTTGTCTGTCTGCCTCCACACTAAACACTCTGAACTCTTATGCCAAGTTGAAGAAAATGAGATTGAAGAAATTAAGTACCAACATAAGTCGTATCAGCAGACAATGCTATAATAGCTTTTTATTACAAAGAATACAGTTTATTGACTGTTAACTGCATTCCCAACAATGTAATTAACACTCTAAACACATCATCTATTATAATATTCATAATTATTATATCAGAAATATATATGTAATTATAATTATATAAATCTAATATAATAATTTTATAATAGTGTGTCTGCTCACACCACTTTTATTCAATATCATAATGGAAGTCCTAGCTAACGCAATAAGAGAAAAGAAAGAAATAAAAGGTAAATGTTATGGAGGAATTAAACTGTCTTTTTATAGATGACACAATTGTTTATATAGAAAACACCAAAGAACCAACGGAAATAAATTTCTGGAACTAGTAAGCCAGTAGAGCAAGACTGTGAGATACAGGGTAAACATACAGAAGTATCATATTTTCCTACATGACAATAAATAATTGAAACTTCCTAAATGGCAGTGAACAATTGGAACTTGCAATTAATAACACAACACCAAAAAGAAAAAAAAGATAAAAGAGAGAAAAGAAAACAAAACAAAATTTAAAGAAAGAAAAAAGATATTAAAAGGAAAATTAATACTTATAGATTGAACAAAGTGTGAACAAGATCAATATGAGGAAAACTACAAAACTGAGGAAATAGATTAAAGAAAATTAAGAAATGGAGATATATTCTATTTTAGGGATATCTCTCCCTATGATAGGGAGAATCAGTGTTAAAATGTCAGTTCTTACCTGCTTGATCTATAGATTCATTTTAATCTAAATCAAAATCCCAAAAGGTTATTCTCTGGATATGAATAAACTGATTCTAAAGTCCATAGAGAGAGGCAAAAGATACAGAATAGCCAACATAATACTGAAAAACAGTAAAGTCAAAAAAACAAACTATCCTACTTTAGCAACAGTAATAATGAAAGTGTTTTTTTTTTTTTTTT
>NW_016806392.1:423653-447434 GCF_001698545.2 Rhinopithecus bieti | reverse complement strand
TGCTCAAGGCTGTGATGTGTTTGTGTCGGGCCCAGGAAGTGGAGGCATATGGGGGGATGTGATGTGCTCAAGGCTGTGATGTGTTTGTGTCGGGCCCAGGAAGTGGAGGCATTGCTCAAGGCTGTGATGTGTTTGTGTCGGGCTCAGGAAGTGGAGGCATATGGGGGGATGTGATGTGCTCAAGGCTGTGATGTGTTTGTGTTCTTTCAAAATCAATAAACAGAACGGGCGCCAAAAATAGACACATACAAAAGTACCCAACTGATTTTTGACAAAGAAGAAAAGAATTGAATGAACAAAGAAGAGTGTTTTATGATGGAAAAATTGGATATCCATGCGAGAGAGAAAAAAAGATCCATACAATGACCTTATAGGTTTCATAAAGATTAGCCACAAAAGAATCATAAAATTAAATGTAAAATGCAAAACTGTAACACTTCTAGAGAGATAGCAAAGAAAAAATTAACCTAGATTAGCCTGACTTAGCAATAATTTTTTAGATACAATATCAAAAGCACAATTTTAAGCACAATTCTTTTACAAAGAATAAAACATGAATACAGTGGACTTTAAGATTGAAACCTTTAACTCTGTGAAAGACAGTCTTAAGAGAATGAAATTATAAGGCACAGATGGGGAGAAAATGTTTGCAAAACTCCTATCTAAAGGACCTGTATGCAAAATGTACAAAGGACTCAACATTCAACAGTAGAAAAACAAACAAAACTATGAAAAAGTGGGCAAAAGCTCTTAACATAATTCTCACCAAAAGGTGCATAAATCAAAAGTGAACACATAAAAAGATGTTTAACATTATATGTTCTTAGGAAATTGCAAATTAAACAAGATATCACTACACAACTATTAAAATTGCTAAAAGCCAAAATACTGAACATGGAATTCTGACAAGGATTGGAAGCAACAAAAATCTCTTATTCGTTGCTGGTTCGGATTAGAGTAAGGTACAACCATATTTGAAGAAGTTTGGCAGTTTCTTACAAATTTAAGTGTACTCATACCATACAACCAAGCACAGCACTCAAGTATTTACCTGAATGCATTGAAGATGTAGGTCCACAGAAAACCTCTCACATGAATATTTATAGTGGCTTTATTCATCGTTGCCAAAAACTGGAAGCAGCCAACAGGTTTGCCCTTTATAAGATGAACGAATATGCAATTTGTGGTATAAACATACAATAGAATATTACTCAGTAATAAAATAACATGAGTTATCAAGTCATGAAAAGAAATGGAGAAACTTTAAATACATATTGCTAAGTAAAAATAGCTGCCTGAAACAGTTAAATACTGTATGAGCCCAACTATAAGGCACTCTAGAAAAGCAAAACTCTGCAGACAGCTATGGGGTGTTCTGTGGTTGTCAGAGACTCTGGGGAGAGTGGGAAGGATGAATAGGTGGAGCACAAGGCTTCTCAGGGCAAGGAAAATATTCTGTATGATATTAAAGTGACAATACAGCATTTGGCAAAACCCGAAGACTTTTACAACACAGGAGTGAATCCTCATGTAAGATATGAACTCCTGTTTAAAAATGATATATAAATGTAAGGTTGCCAATTGTAAAAATGTTCTACACTAATGCAAGATGTTAATGATAGGGGAAGCCGTGGGGTTAAGGGTGTACATGGGAACTTTTTGTACATTCTGCTACATTTTTCTGTAAAACTAAAACTGCTAAAATATAGCCTATTATTTAAAAAAATAAAGTGAAGAACTAAAGCTATGATATGATTATCTAACTTCTTGAAGGTCATGTAGCAAGTTGTGGGAAGACTGCCACCCTGTATTCCTATCTGCTTCGTTAACTGCTGGCTGACAAAAGTGCTCAAGACTGATTTCAGTATACTAAGTTCAAAGAGCGTCATAGAGTTTTATCGCACTGCTTGTCCTCAATCGTTCTTGGTGCCCATTTCTCTTTTGACTTTAGGGAAGAGCATCACATTGTACTCTAAGGATTCATCCTCACATTTCTGAAGAATGAATCCCTGTTTGATAACAAGCAGGGTATATCAATTCTTTCAACTTTGGAGTCTTGCTTTGTCTTCACCAATATTCCTAGTGACCCAGAACCATTTCTCAAGTCATATACACGTGTTAGAGGACTCGCCCTCTTGACATCATCTACTTGCCTTCTTCAATCTTTATTCATTTCTGGATCTAATAGGCTTGTTTTTGGGTTTGCCTCAACTGTCTGAATTATCAAAGTATCCTGAAAATGTATAACGATACATAAATTGACATCCATTCAATTCAATCAGTATTTGAGTAAATACTGGAATACTTTGAATGACTCCTAATATTTGAATAATACTCTAAAGCTGAGAGTACAAATTCCCTCTTTCCATACCTACACACATGGACACACACAGACAAAAAGATAGATAATACAGACAGAGAGAATGAGACAGAAAGAGACAGAATGTTGCTATGTTGATACGATTCTATAAAATTTTCTGTTTTAACTGCCTGCATATTCTGATGCTAGGTAGTTATAAGTAGTAAAAATATAATTTAGGATGCAAACAGTAGAGCCATAGAGAATCCTTTACCCCCATAACAGCTCCTGAAGGGATGCAATGTAGGGTGGCTAGTGCATGGGTGACACAGCATGGATTCCCACAGGGAAAGCTAAAAGAACATTGGAGGGTGTGTGCTGAGCCATGGTGCTGGAGAGATGTGAGGAACATACAGTTGGGTAAAGAAAGATTCCAGGAGTATTAAGGACCCGTGACTTCATTTTAGATAAACTTCAAACTAAGGGCTGGAAGAGCTTCTGGGCTCTTTCCCCAGAGTAAATATGCCACTCTTTGAAAGGCAATGCTGCACTCGAGAAAGAGAACTTTGACCCGTAATATAACAAAACAAAGAAACAGGTTTTAACAATATTACACTACATATATGTAGTATATATTTATATATGTATAAACTTTGAGTGAATATACATAAACTTTGTGTTTATATCTATATATAAGCTTTGAGTGAATTCAACAAACATTTGATGTTTTAACTAAAAAAAGTGTTGTTTATAAAAGTTCAGAGAATTTGCACTAGGGTAACTGAATACTGTAAATTACCCTTTGTGCCACGTTCATAAACGAAGACATTGGAAAACATTCAGACATAATTTATTGTAGCAAAGAGTGTTTGCATTTAGAAATGAGAAAATAATAAGGTGGTCAAGGGTTGGATTTTCTCTTGTGTTTTTGTTCATGTTTACACTTAACCTTTACTGAAATTTTCAGAGAATAAAACTATTTATGAATGTTGATTTTCAAATCCATAACCAAAAAAAATTTTGAAGGAAGACATTTAAAAGCATTAATTTTTCTATTACTGTTCAATATTTATCTCATACAAATTCTGAGGTGCAACAAATATGTGACCATTGAGTAAATGAATAAAATCTATTCATGTTATAAGTATGTAAAGCTTACAAAGAATTTCCCAATATATAATGGTGAATTTACCAAACAAACCTCCGTATTGTAAAAGATTGGTCTCTGCAGTCATGTGGATGGATGTAGATTGAAGAAGTGACAGTTGCCTCCCTCTCCCCAGTTTATAAGGATTTGTATGCACATATACAACCCAATAGTTTGGAAATAAGGAAATTATGGCATCCTGCCAATTGAACAACGGAGCATACAAGTAATTGAGTAATAAATATTTATGCTTATGAAAAGAGAGTAATTTAGAGGCCAGAGCAAGACTAGTATATCATCTAACAGAAAATATAGAAAATAATAGGCCAGTAAGAAGCAAAGATATTGTCAACTTAGAAAACAAAATAATTGTTATAGAAGCAATCCACAAAAGCACCCCCTTAGGAAGATGCTGCTCTTGAAAATCAGATACCAGTATCTCCTCTTCTTCAATATCCATATTAAAGACATAATTATAACAGATTTTTATAATGTGATATTATAAATCTTTAAGTCATGTAAACATAAACTTTCTTGCTTAGAATTCGTACTCACCAAGCAAACATATGATTACATGTCTCTCTGTGTATTGACTACATTGGTCAGGTTACTACAAAGTTGGTAACCAGTTAAACTTCCCAATTTGTAATTTCTAAAAATGAATAAATTGACATGCACATTTACATAATTGTATTTAATGGAAGTCTCAAGAACATAAATAACGAATTCACTAAAATACAGGGAATACTCTTATGATGCTTTCATGAGACATTTGGCCAGATGATGTTACTCCTGGTAACTTGCCTAAATCACCCTTTCTCTAATTTATCCAGTTGCTATTGGGTGTTTCTATATTTGATGGATTAGTTGAAATTAGTAGGCCATTGCAGACAATTAAATGAAGAACCCTTACAAGCAAATTAAACTCAAATGAAACGTCATGAGTACAATGCATTAATCAACTGAACTAACCATGGAATATATTTCATCAAGTTATAATAAAATCACTACAATATCAGATGCAACATGAAAAACCCAGCCTATCATCTCATCAAGTTCACTAATATAATATCCCACATAGAGATCTGATCAATAATGCCTACAGAGATTGGGCTAGAGAATACTAAATCTAATGTTATTCTCTAGATTACATGTCTAGATGACACACTTGGAAAATGTATTTTATTTAATATTAATAATTCCCTCAAATATTTGCTCTTGCAAGAACTAATATTACTTTCATGGGTTTTATCAGACTATTCAGGGAGAAAAATATATTAAGATTAAAGATATGCTGGAATTAATTGCATTTTCATAAATCTGATCTATAAATCTCATAAAATCCAGAAATTAGACTCAGTTTTGTCATATTATGTATAGATATATATGTTATTTCAAATGAAACTCATATCATCTTATTAATTCCAGGATTTTAAACAGTTCAAAGTAGTAAATATTTATTTTTCTATATTAATTTATTAGTATCTAATATACCTCTGAAAATATTATGATTTTGTAGTTCCTGGAACTCGTTTGTGCACTGTGCACACTGAAATGTAAAACTACAGTTGTGTCTGTTGGACAACATCATATATTAGAAAAATAGTGACTAGCAGAGTTGATTATTTATTTATTTGTTGTTCGGCAATCATGGTCACAACCTAATGATCTTTTCTTTATTGGTCAGGGCCTCATTTTTTCTATCAGAGACAACTTGCACATGAATTCTGTGTTTCCAGCTCACTTGTTATGAACACTTGGTCCAAATCCTAAGTGTGTGCCATAAACCACACAGGGTAATGATATCATGGTGGCACTCTTCCTGTGCTTTTTATAAGTCAACATTTATAAGAATTATACTGTTTTGTCATACACTGTTATAGAGGTTGAAGATGGAAGAGTGACTAAGAGAGACATGTTCCCTTCTTTAGACAGCTGTGAGTGTGGTGGCACAGAATGCCATGTCTTACAAAAACAGGAGGAAAACTAGAGAGTTGGCCAAGAAAGTTACACAGAATCCAAGCAAAATTATTGGTTATATTCTGCCTAGAAATAAGCAAGCAAAAAACATATTAAAAAGTCTCTGTTAATTCTTATTCAGGGACTAAAATAATAACTTTCATGGGATCAAAAATATCACCTCCAACTTAAACTGTAGACAAGGCAGAGAATAGAAGATATGTTTTATAAAAACCAAATCGATGAAATAAAAGGTATTAGGTCTATAAAAATTATAAGGAAAATTATAAAGAAAACATAAAATAGAAGATGATGAAATGGTCTCTTGTGAAAATGAGTACTATCTCAGTAAAGGGCAGACAGATCATCAGGAGGAGAAAGAAATAAGAGAGATAAGTATCCTCCCAAGGCCTCATGATCCAGACGTAAAATTAACTTGCTTACTAACCAGTAAATTAACAAAGCCCAAACTTGTTGAATTTTAAGTTTACTTAAACAAGTAAATCCCGTATGCACTCAGACATAAATCAACAAATACATTTTTAAAAGGCAGAAGAGTTCTATATTTCAACAGAAAATGACTGAAGCGCAATGAAGTAACACCTGCAGAGGTTTGTGTAGTGTAGGTTATTACCAAAATGTTTCTAAGGCAAGCCAAGTTGCTATGAGTAAGAAAAATAAGAAAGAAAAACTACATATCAATGTTCTAGAAAAACTTATTCTCACCTACTCACATATATATCTGAACTTGCACTGAAGCTGATTGATAGGTGAGTCAGATATGAACTTCCCAAATTGGAAAGATGTGGTAAGATAGAAATATCAGTCATGAGAGATACATTAGATAACAGAAGGTACCTAAATCTAAGCAAAGACATAAAATACTTTTTAACAATGCATAAGTCAAAATAACCTAATATTAATAAATAAAATAATAATAAATATCTCAACAGCAACACCAAAATATAGATTGAAAAACTAGATTACTTTAAAACACTAGTTTTATGTAAGAAATGAAAGAGAAAGTAAATGCAATTTAAGACTTCACTTTATACATGTGATCTTTAAAGATACTGTTTTCTTCTTTAAACTAGTAATTAGAGAGAAAGAGTCTAACATAAGATTATGAAGAAGTAGTAGAATAAAGCATGAACATAAAATATTCAAATCATTGGAAAAGAGAAAGAAAGGTAGCATGCAATTTATTGTGAAGTTGTTGTCCAGGAGATGTCTAAAGAGCCCATGGGTTCAATGCAGAGGACATTCCAAAGAGGGGGATGCCTGAACCAGGTGTTCCTCCAGCTGTCATCTTGGGCTTAGACCAGCATCCTATAAGTAGATAATGTGTGTAGATTAATCTGTTATTTCAGAAGTTATTGTATAAGCCTGGACAATGCAAAGGCATACCATGAAGTGCTGATAATAGAGAAAGACCTCAGACCTGGGCAACATTTTCACCGTGGAAGCTGCTGCATTCTGAGTGATCCTCACGTATTCCCCAGCTGTCCTCTGAACACATCCCTACGTCTGCAATTGCACTAAGCCTAAAGTTAGCAAATGCCTGATTTTTCAGTTGTTAGATATGAATGTGAGTCTGATTTTAGGTTATAACCAATTGGCATAATCAATCCAACTATCAAAGATGATATAATAAGAAAAAAAAGGATGAAATGCAAGAAAATTTAAAAGAACTATAGCAACACGAGAATGTATAAGCTTGGCTGTTATTCAGAAAGCAGAACCTCTCCTTTGATAAGGCAAGAGTCTCAATTGTTATTCATAAGTAATGTAAGAGCATATCAATGTTTTTAAACAAAATTAAGATAAGAAATAAATATAACTGAGTGAATAAGCAATATTATAAAATTTTGTACAGTCTGCTCCAAGATTATAAAATTACACATGTATTCTCCAATGAAGAAGATATATATGTATATACACAGATATATATGAATAAATACATGAGAACATATGATAAATATGATTACATATACATATCTATATAAACACAAATAAATATATTTATTTGTGTATTATATATATAATTATACATTGGAATATATGTGTATAATTATATATCGGAATATATATTTTAATACTGGGTGTCAAGATTACCTTAATTCTTATTTTCTTTTTTTCTTTGCATTTCCCAATGTGAATATTTTTATTATTTACTTAAAGAAAAGATATGCATGTTACAAACAGTGAATCTAACATGGCAGTGAAAGCCCACAGGCTTCTGTTCTCCCACTGAGAGTCGCTGAGTTGTCATTCAAACTAGCATCTTCTTATGATCTTTGCCAATGAGCTTAAGTCCCATTCAACCTTCGTATTGTCAACATAGTCAGCCTCCTGTTTCCACTTCATGAGTCCTTCGTTGTCTTTGGCCAATGAAAGCTGGTCACTGTACATGTGGATCTCCAGGTGTCACACCTTGAGAGTAACATTTTTTTGTGTGTGTCACAAGAAGTGCATGCAAGATGGCATTTTTTCACTGTGACCTCATGAGATCCCATCCATTAGAAGCAACTGTCGGAAGCCACATCGGTGGGAATGGAGTGATGCCCAAGGCTTGGCCCCCTTCCCACAGGGGCTCGCTCCATTGTAGCTTTGCACATACGTCTCACAGTTCAAGGTAAATGCAACAGCCCAGTGAAAATGAATGTTTTTCTCACTACTTTGGTTTTCAAAAGAGACTGTGACTGGAGTCTGCTCCTCCCTTTATCCAGCTCCCACCTGGAGGCTGGAAGACTGAAGACGAAGGAATGTACTCAGATGGCACAAAAGTCATCCAAAGCTGTTGGACTATGACTTCACAGTTGTTTCCACTGACATCCTCCACGCTGACTTTAATTAGGAGATGGTGTTAAAGCTCTTAAGCATTTCCCAGGTTTTACCTGGCACAGACCACACCTTTTGTGTAGCAGTTGTCTCCATGATAGACTGTCACCAGGTTTCCAAGGCTCTTGATGTCCACACATGTATGTAATATTTCTTCCCTGCTTCTCTTCTGCAGGAGGCATAGCCACACCTTTTATCTTCACTGCCCAGCAGCAAGAGGCAAGACAGAGATAAAGCGCAGCTTCATACACAGCACAGAAGCAGTGGGGGTGAGCCCCCATCACATCTGGGTTTAAAGACGTGGCCTCAAATTCGCCCTGTCATTTCAGGGAAGTTGATCAAATATTTGAGGCTTGATTTCCTCATCAATGAAACGTAAATAGTTCTTTTTTTTTTTTTTTTTTTTTTTTTGAGATGGAGTCTCGCTGTGTCGCCCAGGCTGGAGTGCAGTGGCGCGATCTCGGCTCACTGCAAGCTCCGCTTCCCAGGTTCACGCCATTCTCCCGCCTCAGCCTCCAAGTAGCTGGGACTACAGGCGCCCGCCACTACGCCCGGCTAGTTTTTTGTATTTTAGTAGAGACGGGGTTTCACCATGTTAGCCAGGATGGTCTCGATCTCCTGACCTCGTGATCCACCCGCCTCGGCCTCCCAAAGTGCTGGGATTACAGGCTTGAGTCACCGCGCCCGGCCCGTAAATAGTTCTTGTAGCAGACGTTGTGAATATTCCATCCATCTGCCCTGGACAGCCCAAGAGTCATCTCAGACATGTGTCTGGCTCCCCGTGTTTTTCAGTCAAAGGACTCTCCGGATGCAGTGCTGTTCAGTCCTTAGACAGGGTGGGTTGAGAGTGCCCAAGAGTTAATAGACCAAGAGTCAATCTCAGAAAACAAGAGAGGTTTGCTGGTGGCTGGATGCCTCAGCTTACTTGGTGGTGACAGCTCTCAGCAGGCACCCCATAAAATCCAGCCCTAGGTGTCACGGTGGCAACTCCCTCCATGCAGCAGGACTTACCGGCTTTCCATCCTTTCTTGTCTTCCTTCCCCATTTCCTTAGTGTACTCCCATATCACCTACTGTGCTTAAATCCTTATCTCAGGACCTGCACTGGGTAGTGGGGGAATTTAAAGTCATGTAGCACTAGAGGGTGAAAACATAGTTCATGATGATGACATAAACAGAGCATCTACAAAGTGTGTAATACAGAGCTTGATGCAGAAGAGAACTTTAATAACTATAACATCCCTTCATCCTTATGTGACTGAAACACCAGGGGTTTGGTCTAGATTCCACGCTTGCCGCGCAGAAAATCAATGACCGAGATGACGAGTATTGCCAAGGAAGAGGCTTTAGTCAGGTGCTGCAACCAAGGAGATGGGAGCTCAGTCTCAAATCCATCTCCCCAAATGGCTAAAACTAGAGGTTTATATAGCAGGGAAGAAATGTAATAATACATAAGAAAGCGAGAACTAGGAAGGGGCAAGAAAGCAATCATCATGAAGGAGGGGGCCAGCATCTCACTGTCTGGATGTGGTGATCTGTGAGTCTTAGTTCTTTTAGACTTTTTTTTGAGAGTTCTGAAAACAGTTTCCTGAGGAAGGAATTCAGGTAACACCAATGAAGGTTTCAAGCTTTAACACTGGAAGGTCCATTTCCATGTTTATCAAAGACGAAACAAAACCAAACCAAACTGTTTATGGGACTATCGAGCCATTTTCACCTACCCACAGTGTCATGTGGTAGACACTCCCTTTTCCCTGCCAGAGTCTAAAACCACATGAAAAGACAAACGAGTCAACAGGTAGAGATAAAAGGTGAACTCTATTCGTGTTCGAAAAATAGTAAACATGGTTTAGGTCTATAGACAGAATTTGTTTTCAAAACCAGAAACCTCAAATTAGAATCACTTACACCCCTTATCATAGGCAGCACTGAAAAATGGAAGGTAGTGAACCCAAGTGCAGACTAATGCAGGAGAAAGAGAGGGGTCAAAGGTATGTCTTCCCGGATCTTCTTCCTCAACACATTGTGGGTAAGGGGAGCCAGGTTTCTCACTAGAGAGGCAAGTTGTTAATAACAAGAGGGAAGGTTGGGGTAAACCCTGTGGTGCTAGACTAGGGTACAAGGAATAAGTATAAATGAATATTTATTTTAATGGAGAGTCAATGCATAGATAAATAAATAGATAATAGCTAGGTAGATATAGATAATTAAGCCACGTCTACATGGTTTAGTATTCATACGCACACAAATATTTGTGTCTATGTCCACTGAGAGGGCCTAGGAACAGTGGCACCCCAGTAAAAACAAGCACAGCCAGTGCCCATATTTATTTTAAAATACCATTATCCAACAGAAGAAACCATGACTTTGCAGATAAATGATCGATTCTGGGCCAAGGCAGGAAAAACACAAGATGAGGTAAACCATCTAATAGTGCCAGAAAATAATCAAGCACTTAAAAAATAAATAAATATGAGATGGAGACATGCCAAAAAGGCACAGGAGCTAATGTGAAAAAGCTCCCAATGGCCATGGAAGGAACAATTTGAGCAACAGAAGACATAATGATAATAGTGTGTTAGATACCAAAGAATATATTAAGCACCTGTGAGTCCATATTAACATAGATAAATAAATAAATAAATAAATAAATAAATAAATAAGGATGAGGGACAAATATTCTTATGGAAGAATTTCAAAGAATAAATATAAATGAATAAGGGGGAGAGAAAATTACCATTATAATAACATAACAATAATTGCTGCAGGCCAGATCAATGGAGAATGTCAAAATTAGTGGGTAAAATTTTACAGAGAAAGAGAGTATATACATAACCCACAAATATCCCCCCAATATGTATATATATTATTTACTGGAGTGATTTAAACATATGGCCTTGAATTCCTTGATGGCTGGACTTAGTGACTGTCCTCTAACGCAGTGTGGAATGGGAAGAAATGGTAACAATGCAGTGGAGAAAGAACCTGGCAGAAACTACCCTAAGTGACAAAGGCTACCACGCATGTACCCCCAATATGATGGGATGAGAAAGATGCTTCTTCTCTGCATCATTCTTCCCAGGAAACCATAGCCCCAGTCTAATCATTATAAACCAGCAGTGAAATTCAAATTGAGGGACTTGCTACAAAGTACCTGAGCAGAACTTTTCAAAAGTGTCAGAGTCGTGGGAAGCAAGGACAATGCTGGAGACTCCCATGGACGACAAAGGCTAAGAAGATGTGTGGGCTCAACACACTGTGAGCTCCTGCAGGGGTCCTGCAGCAGAACAGGGACATCAGTGCAAAAAGTGGCAAAATCCAAATAAAGTCCATAGTCTAGTTAAATTTAACATAAGAACATTTATTATAGAAGAGGAACACTTTAACATTCTTGCTTCCAGAACTGTGTGTAGAACTAGTTTGCCACGTTATTTCTTCTGTTCCCAAACCTCAAGTTCAAATTTGGAAATAAAAATAAATCCTACTAAAAAAGTTACGTTAAAGATATATATTGGTTTAATATCACATTTCTTAATGATCTTCATATGCTGGATTCTAGAGTTAAAAATTATGACAGAATTGGCTTCACATCAATGAAATTTAGGAAATAAGTCAATGCCCATTTCCTAAAACAGGAATCCCAGGAGAGGTTCTGTTCCCTGATCACAGTCATTAGTGCTTTCACAGACCATTGCCCAATCTTAGTAGCATCTAAAGAAATCCCAGGTGACCCCTCTTCACTCCTTCCTTAACACTGCGTGTAGCCAGTGTGGGTGTGCTTACCATTAACGCTGCCTCAATCTTGCCTGGGATATCAACCCAGACTGCATTTGAGTGATTCAAGGCCAAACTACAGCTGTCTATGCCCTAAGGCCACTACCATTTGGTGAAGGGACCCTCAGTTCCACATGCTGCCAAAACAAAAATAGCTACCCATGTTTGAACAAAGCTTCCCGAAACTGCAATGACCTGCCAAGGTCAAGATCACATGTGCTCAGAAGTGTCAAAGTCCTGCTGAGCTGCAATAAAAATCCAGCAGTGAAATGCTAAAACCTGCTCAGGGATCCAACACTGGCTACTGAACACCATCAGAACCAAAAGCCCTGGGTCTTGCCCCACCAAAATCCTCAATCAGCAATTGTTATTCTCCTTAAAAGAGTCTGTCCTGTCTTTGCATCTATCTTAGTTCAGTCAGGAGATAGAAACCACACCGTGGGTAAAACAGGAGTTTAATGTAAAGAAGCATGAAACGATGATTTAAAAATTAATTAGAAGATATCTTAGTGAAAAGCAGGTTGTTGACACAACGCATTATACGGCACCTTAGGGCAGAGGGAGAGTACAGAAGTTGGATAAACTTGGAAGAGAGGCCTCACCTCAAGGGTGGGGTTACACCTTATTGTAGGTTTAGTTCAGCCCACTGGACAGCTAGAAAGTTTACAAATTTTCCCAGACTGGCTGGTCTGAAAGTCACTGAGCAACCTAGAAGTAGCCCTGCTGAATGCAGGTGTCTCATACACAGAGGATCATCAACCGACGGTGTGAGCATGCAGACAGCTCAGAGGCCCATGTCGCAGGGAGCCACACGAGAGGCTTCCAAGGAAGCCATTGCTGGTGTGAGCAGCAGGCCTTCAGGGCATTGAGTTCCACACAAAAAAGGCTGCAGAGTTATTATCACTAAGCTCAGACTGTCAGGGGCCATGCATTCTAGGTATGTAGTCAGGTGCAGCTCCGTGGGCTGTTCTCACCCCTACTTCTCCAAACCCTTCTACAACATGGCAACCCTTTCCTCCTGCAATTACTGGGAAACCTTAACATCTTGCCCAGTGTAATGCAGAGATGTTTAAAATAATTCTGTCTATTACAATGAGGCACATATTTAAATTTGGCTGTGAGAGGAGGTAAATTGATAACTGGCACATTCTTCTATAAGCCCCCATTCCAATGACCATATTTTTATATAGCACAGAATGGACAATGGATTCAAACTGACCACCTTGAAAACAAAACTGCATTTCTACTGCCAAAAAACAGAAGATACTGAAGGAGAAAACCAACTTTCTCCTCCAAACTCTTGCTTCCCTGGAGCAGAGTGCATTGTGGGATGGAGAAAGTACAGGACTGACACTGTAGTGAATGTCCCTTCACACAGAAACAGAGAAAGAGGGGAATGAAGCCTCATTCTAAAACAGTGGAGGGGCGGTGATTAATAAGCATCCAGGCCTTTCCTCCAGGGGAGGGATTTGCAACGGCTCCCTTATAGATGAGTGTTCCTAAGCACTTACGTGATTTCTAGAGCTAAGGCTACCAATGGACTCAAAGGGAAATGAAAGCCTTAGTTGATATTACCCCAGCTGTTCTCAAAAATAATTAATAGCCATCCCATCATATAAAATAACCCTTCTTATAGGAGAAGGCCTTCTGCTTTTACTTCTGATTCCATCTCATCTACATTCTTTGAGATTTGTTCCATCAATAGTTTCTAAATCTTTATGTTCCATATTGATGTCTTCAGGTTGCAAGACATTACTCTTGCCCAATCTTGGATTATCACAGATGATTAGGATTTATCAGGAGTGAAAGTATCACAGCCTGATTCATGGATTTGGCATGCAAATATGACTGTATTTCTTTAACTTCTTGACTTAATTGCTTTAGGCTCCATAGATGATGTAGTAGCAAGAAGCCCAATCCTTTCATCTTGACTTACACTCTATGAAGATCTCAAGAATTTACTTAATTTCAAAACAGATAATGGTCAGCAAAACTCCAGAGGTAGAACTGGGTTTTGGTTATTCCAAGTTATTATGATTTACAGACATTTTTAAAGATCAATCCTTCATGGTTCGATGGAGAGGGTATGTTTACCACTGGAATACCCTTGCTGTGCCTGCCCAAGCAACACTGGTGTCCAACATGGGACCTCATACCGTACACCCTTTCCCGCTTCTCCACGTGGATGTCCTCTTTGGTTGATAGTCCTGTGTTCATACACTCTTCCCCCTCCAACCTGCCATCATCCATGCATCTGGGGGAGTTTCAGAATTAGTTACATGCTGTATGCACCCAGATCCACCTGCTGAAGGCAAGCCTCCTCTCCATGCCACCCTTGCCTTCTTGATGAGCTCCAATTTGAAGTTCTAAATTCACAAGGCTCTGGAGTCCTGGTGCTTGGCTGTCCACATGCTGCTCTTCAAGGGGAGTATCACCTTTGCTAATGCTAACGCACAAAATGTCTTACCACTCTCCACACTGAGACAATGGAAATGTTGTTGCACTGTTTTATTTTATTTAATTAACAAAGGACAGCTATTCAAGCAATTATTTTATTTTTTTAAAAAAGAGTATCTTCTACAAATTGTTCTGTTGCCTGAACTAGAAAATTATTTGTATCAAAATAATAAATATAATTCAACACAACAAACTAACAACAGCAAGATGTCACCTACATTGAGAGAGGACTACAACAGTGTTCAGAATACAGGATCCCTGCAGCAGCCCAGCAGAAGAGGAACTTTGCCCTTGTCAGTACTTTCCTTCTGGACAGTCTCATTGCTCTCTCAGCTCAGCTCCCTTGACTCTGACTGCCTTTCTCTCACTATTGTAAATACTTTGTTGACTCTCTGTTTCCCTTACTGAAGGTGGAATTTCTTCTGTTATTGATATAGATTCATGGTTGGATTGCTGCATGCCATTTCCTTTTTTTTTTTTTTTTTTAAGTGACATCAGCTGGTTTCTAAACTGTATGATCCCTCCTGTCTGAGTCTAATATTTCATTTAATACTTACAAAAGCCCTATCGAGTCTGCTTTATCTCCTTTTTACAGATGTGGGAGCTGAGACTTAACAGAGTAAAACATTATTTCTTTCCATTACTATGCTCATTGGTTAATAAAGATAGTAACACTTTGTCTTTCATGTCTGCTTTAAATATTTTCCCTGGTTTGTTTTGCCCTTTAATTATTTTTACCAACGAAATTTTATGTCTTTATGTTGTTGAATTTGTCAGTCCTTTCTTTTGTGATTATTTTCCTATTACCTTTAAATTGAGAAAGTCCTTCTCTCTTTAGAGGTTGGATACAGATTCTTCTCTTTTTATTTACGTTTCCTTTGTATTTTATTTTAAGCATATGCACTTTTAAGCATACGTACAGAATTACTTTGGTAGGTGGTATGAGGTAAAAATCCAAATGGATTTATTTTCACAAACAGCCTACTTCCTAAATAAAATTTATTTAAAAATATTTCTTTACACTATTAATTATGTTTATTTTACTTACATTTATTCTCCAGTGTATAACAGAGTTTATTTCTCAGTTTCCTGCTCTATTTCTCTAATTATCTAGATTTATGCCAATACCACATAGCTTTCACTATAACAAGAAATGCTAATACTTCCTTAATATTTGCTCTCATTAGATCTGGACACTTTTCATCTTTAGGTTTTAAAGTAGTATGTCAGTTTTGTGGATTGAAACTAAATTACATAAATATATATTTTGTGATAAATTATGTTGTATAAATAAATACTTTACAAAGAAAGAAAAAGACTTCATTTAAATGTACTGATCTAGAGATTATGCACCCTACCTGAGCAGAGCTCTCACATCAGCCTCATGTCCTGGTCCCGGCACTGGCTGCTTTGCACATGCTCACACTGGCTCAGTGTCACCCCATGGTGACAGTTATAGGGTGCTGCTGTGGCCTTCTTACTCAGAAGCAGCCCTGAGCATATGGATACCAGGATGCCCCACCTTCCCATTCTTCCTTCCTAGTTCATAAGGTTACCTGTGAGGTGGATTTGCTATGCCATTTAAGAATATCCACTTCAGCTATAAGGAACAATTAAATCAATTGGGGTGGGTAGAACCCATTCATTTGCTATCTGTAGCAAGTGAGCACCTAGCTTGTGAGACACACTAGATATAGACAAGTTAAGCAATACCTAGGTGTGCTGAAAACAGATGGAAAGGGAAATGGCAGGACCAACTAAGTAACAGATATTCCCGGCACAAACTATTTATGAAAGTCCTTGCCTCCATAAACTGGCCACCCATTGGTGATACTCATATTGGTCCTCAGTGTTCCTTGCTCAAGACAAGCATGTAAAAGTGATTGGTGCTCTGCAGGTTTGGAGGAGGTACAGCTGTAGCCAGATGTTCTTGTTATATTTTCTAATAGAATAAGGGTGTGCTGGATCTGTATGCTGAGCCTCTCCACTCTAGTTCTGGAAGCACCACAACTGTGCATGGAGAAGGCAACATAGAGAGAAACAAGGGGCAGTATGCCACCAAGAAATAGACATATACACACACGCATGCAATTCTATCCGTTTACATGAGGACTCCCTAACATTGATAGCCACTTGCCTTTATAAACTAAGTAACAATATATCCGGGAGTTAGGCAGTTGTTCAGCTATCCTTGAAAGGGACAGAAGAGCAGGCAGCATGACTTTGTATTCTGCTGGCTCCTCTCCTCGTGGTGTTAACCTTCCTCCTCTCTGTTCCTCTGCCTCTTGCTGTGTGCTATAATCGAACTCAGTAAGCTGCACGCTTAGAGGCGGCCTCTGAACCTTGCTTCTACCTGTCTCCTGGAAAGACTTGCCTGGTGGTCTGCCTGGAGGTCATTACCGTGCCCTTCCACTGCCCATTTTCAGACTGCTCAGCTCACTCAGAAATTTCCCTCTTCACTCTGTCTTCCTTATCACCTAAAATCTGCTTCCTCTTTTTACACTAAAATCTATGTATTTCTTTCTGATTGACAGCCCTGTCCTCTTATATTTGTGATATTTAGCACTGCTCTTTAGACCCTACAGACCTCAGACTTGGTTGTTTATGTAAACTGTATGTCAGTCATTTTACACAAACATACATGCATGCATGCACTTACACAAACATACATGCCTGCATGCACACACATACACACAGCAGTTAAACATTTTATTAGCATAAGTCAGAAATTAATATAAGTCAGGCAGATTTAAGTCACAGAAAAATAATTCAAACCAGGACTTAACCACCATTTTACTTGCCCTAATGGCTAATGAGATTTTAGTAATTTAAACTTATTCAAGGATAAATGCTTTAAAATGACTACATTGATGACCTCCTTGCAAGCATACATGCTTTAAAATTAGTTTCAGTGCTTCAGTAATTGTGAACTCTGCACTGACATCTCTTTTGCTCAACCATCACTGTGAGACTGCAAACCTCCTAGGGGTATATCTACAAAACATAAGCCTTCCTCTCTTTCAATTTCCAGTGTTTATTTGTTGCAAGTAGCCAGTTTAAGGAGAACTATGTGGAGCCACTGAGATTCTGTGTGAACACTTACAAAACAGATTTGCAAATCAGAACCATGCCAATAATTTTAATTGCCCTAAGCCATAATTCCTAATACTTACTTTGCCAAATCTCCCTGAAATATAACTTTATAGGGCACATTCAGAAAGATAAAAAATGAATTTATTTGCTTTACATGAGAAACAAAAAATTAATACTATATGCACACACAGAATGACAGAGAATCAAGGAATTAAATAGGTGAATATTGAATTAAGAAATAAACTGTGATTATATTATGATCTTATAATTTTAATTTTACCATAAGGACTGCTGTGATTATAGATATTGACAATTAAGCTGCTACTGCTTGTACTATAATTGCTAGAGTGAGTACAAAATTCCTGGTCCTGTGACTGAAATATTACATTTCAGGATGTTCTGCGACGACACACAGTGTCAGTTTCACTCATTCAAGCTGCGCCTCTCTGGCAGACGCTCTCCTAGGAAAGTCAGAAAGTCTCACATTCAGGGAGCCTGCAGTCTCCAGGCAAGTTCTATAAAAATAAACGTTTGTCATATTTTTTTCTAATACAGTAAATACTTGTTCAATGTAAAAGCAGTCAAAATGTGCACTTCAGTATAGACAAAATAGTAAGAATCTCCAAGAACTGATCATCCAAAAAGATACTCTTTTGTAATTGGTAAGGCATCAGATAAATAGAACTTTTATTCATTAGCCGAATGAATAATTTTGTATCCGTTACATATATGTCAGATCCTGTGCTAGGGGGTGATGACAAAATGAGGAGTAATAGGAGACATGAGATTTTCCCTTTAGGATGTTTACAATCTAGAAGAGCTGACAAACGCATATCAAATAATCACACATTATGTAAAGTGATAACTATATTACAAGCTATGATGGAACAATCAGTGATCTATGAAAGTACTTAAGCTAGGGGTTTGATGTACTCTAAGAAGTAAGATATTTATTTATTTACTTACTTTTTGCAGATGACACTTCACTGGAATCTGAAGGGTGAAGAGGTGGATTCTGGACCTGGTGTTGTGAGAGGAGTGGGTGGTGGGGCCAAATACACGAAGAAGAGAAAGGTGAGTTGTTGAAATGTCAATTGAAAGAGAAGTTATATTTTGAGACAGGTCTGAAGTGCTGGAGGGGGCCAGGCCACACAGAGAATTGCAGATTATCACAAGTAGAAGTTATTGGTGCATTGCAAATAGGTGGATGACAGGATAAGATAGTTTTACACTTTGAGCATGGGTTGGTAAAAACAAGGATGAAAGACTTGGTGACAAGTTTAATTATTATATATGATTTATTTGCAAATCAGTATCATAGCAAAATTCTGTGTGCTGAAAATTGCTCTTGTGCTTAATAAAATATTGCAGATACCTTTGCTTGTGACAGCATACTGTTCTATACTCTTCACAGACTCACAGTGTTCGCTGTGTGAATGTACCTTGCCTTTCACAGGGTACCATATTTTCATGTCTTTTTCAGTATTTTAAATAATGTTGCTAATAATATCCTTCAAGTTATATACTTGACTATATACATATTCTGATATATATGACCCGAATGTATATATTCAAATATATATACACTATATATATACACACACACACACCACATACACATAGAGTAAAATACGCTATTTCACTTCTAAGAAGTAAGTTTATAGAAATGCTGGATTAAAGATAGACCCATTTATAGAAATTCACAGATAATGTCAAATTCACCTACAAAATGCTGTGTCAGTATGGGCTTCCCCAGCCCCACAGTTAAACGGTCTTGGATTCACACCACCCTTGTGTGGAAGATTTGTGGATCCTCCCAGCCAGTGCCGCGTGTTGTCTTCTCATGACCATGCTCTGCACTTTGTAATTACAGGGAAATACCTTTTTGCTAAAATTTTAAACATCCACATTTCATTTCCTGACTCCATATACTTTAACATATATATTATTCCCTTACTTTCATTACTTTAATTATGTCAGTTTTACAGATAAGAAACCTTATTCACAAAGCAGTTAAGAAAGAAAACTTATTCACAAAGCAGTTAAGAAACTTACCCTAAGTTATACCGCTAGTAACTATGCAGAAGGCTTGAAGTCACTACGGCATCTTTTCTTTAGAAAAGATGTTTCATAAAATTCAAAATTGATCTGTCATTTTTCAAAAATCTCTTAGTACACTAAAAGTAAATCATAACTCGCTAACATAATAAGCATTGTACAATAATTAAAAACATTTTGTGGTGGTGCTCCACAACTGCCCCATTAAAATGAAGAATGAGAAAAGTTTTGATGATGACTGCTTCATAATATTCTCAAGGGATTTTTTATTTTTTAACCAATGAAATGAGAAAGTTAATTTAAAAAGGGTAACTCTCACAGATTAGGAAATAAAATAGTTCTCTGTTAATTTGGTTCACAACAGTAAAGGTACCACTGAATGCCAACTCTGGGCACTGAGCTTCAGGGATGAGAAACAGCTGTGTGATTTGTCCCCTCTTGCTTCTTAGAATTTCTTGGTAAAGATCAGTCGTTCAACAGTCACTGACTTTCAAACGTACTTTGTGCTATGTTAGGGAAAGTTCACAGGTTGGTGTGAGGGTGAGTATAAAGGAACAGAAAGTCAGGGCCTGACAGCCAGAAAAAGACATGGGGTTGTATGTTCCAGGAGACACAATGCCAGCAGTGTGCCCGCACAGGTGAAATTGTGCTGGTGAAGACTCTTCCACAAACAAGGAGATGATGGCAGCAAGACTTGAGGGATAACTGCCGAAATGAAAAGGAAAAAAAAAAAAAAAAAAACAGATCTCAGAAATACTTAATCTGTGACTGCTGAGCTGTGAAAGAGGAAAGAGGCAGGCATATGGTGGAATTACCCCTTGGCATGGGAAACATTAAATGAAGAGCAAGTGGAGAAGGTGAAAAAAGATGATCAGTTTTCTTTGGGACTGATTGAATCTGGAGCATGAAGGAGCAATCCAGTAGAAACGAAATGTCCAGGAAGCATTTGGAACATGGACCTAAACTCAGGAAATTGTGTGTCAGATACGGATTTAGTATTCAACAGTGTTTATCAATAGAGGACCACAAAGCACCCAGTGGTGCACACGATAGCCATGGGATTTTATGAATGGAGAGCAGGACCCAGGAGAGAACCTCGAGGAATGCACATCTTTGACTTGTTTGAGGAGGAAATTGAAAAGTAGGCTGAGGAAAGAAAAAGAAAGAAATCCAGAGAGGTAGGCAAAACTAGGAGTACAGAGTCCCAAAAAATAAAGGCTGGGTACTTTTCACAAAGGCTGCAGTCAAGAGTCTTACCTACTGCTGTAACATCAGTGAAGAAGGGGCTGAAAAATTGTCTACTGAAATTAAACACACATAGAGTGGTGTTGACTCTGGAAACAACGATTTTAGTTGATAGAAAACAAGAAATTCTGAATTTGGATTAATCATGAATGTACATAAGGAAAAGAAAAATTTGGGTGTAGAGAATAGTTATCTCAACTCAAATTGCCATGGAGTAGATAGATATGGAATAGAGGGAATAAGGTTTAAGGAAAATCAGTATTTCAGTATTTTAAATATTGTTGCTAATAACATCCTTCAAGTGATATATTTGTTGAAATGCATATGGTTACTCATGATAAAAAAAAGGAGAAAATTTTATTAATAATATTAAGGAGCCAATAAAGATAAACTGTTGAAAATGTAGATGAGAGTAGTAGTCTGGAATTTAAGAGAGGGCAAGGGGGAGATGGCTGCAGCAAAGGAAGGTGCTGCACCAGTCTAGGCATGTTGTATAAGCAACGGGATAGCATTTTTTACTGAAACAGAAAAAATATTGCATGTAAGGTGTGCTAATTGTGATTTTCATTTTGGAAACACTGCATTCAAGGTGCTGGTAGACTTCCAGATGAAGACAAGTGAGAGCATTTAACTCAAAATGAGAAAGCACATTAGGGCATTTTTCAGAATGTTGGGAGGAATTAAACCAAGGATTGGATGAAGCTGCCTAATGTCAAAGATACACAGACGAACAACTTGGTTTGGAACCGTCCAAAATATTTTTATTTAATTCAATTTTGAAAAAATGTGCTAGAACACAGAGAAATTAAGTTTAAGAGTTGTGCTGGGCACAGGAAGCATTACTGGGTTCTAATGGACATGGGCAGAGAGGTGCAGGTCAAGGTGGGGAGTTGGAATAAGACCAGCCCCTCAGTGAGGACTTCCACTGCAATAGGACCCTCCCTTCTATGATTTATACCTATCGCTCATTTAGTCTCCATAGCAACCCACTGCAACAGACACGACTGTGTCCATGATTTCATGAGTTAGGAAATGGAGTCACAGAAAATTGTTCAATGTCACATGACTAAGTGTGTGGCAAAGGCAGGATTCAAACCCAGGCATCCTGACATGGAAGCCTAGACTCTGGAGCCCTGTGTGATGTGGGGAAGGAGAGAGAAAAATAATGGTGGCTTCACCAGGAGCCCAGTTTGTCCAGTGTGATGCCAACACGAACAATCTATAAATCACCATGACACCCCACGCTAGTCGTGTTTTAAGACTTGCTACAGTTATCAAAAACATCTTTTACAAGGCTGATATTCCTATAAACAGAGAAATCTGGGTTTCATTTCAGAAAGAGAGGCTGGCTTTGAGTCCCACTGCTTGACAAGCTAAGATTCCTTATCTCTTTGTACAGAACGTCAGGGAACACAGCAGAAAAAAACTCACTGATGACAAAGAACAAAGCCTCATCATATTTAATATTGTTTTCCATTTTTCTATTCAGTTAGTAAATGAATTCATTGTTTAGCCTCCCAGCTTATAAACATTCTATTTCTTTCCACTCTCTTATGTATATAGAATATGATTTATAACCCAGTATTACATCATATTTGAGAACTGTGGTGGTTTTATGTCATGTCAATTTAACCAGGCTGGAACTACATTTCCCAGGGATTCCCTTACCCGTATGGTGCAGTTAGGGTTTGGCCACAACAGAAATGTGTAGAAGGTTTGAAAAGCAGCAGGAAAGGTAAGCCATTTCTCTTGTGCTCTGAAAATCGACATAGATGCAGCCTCCACTGTGGCTCAGGGCAGTCCCCTGATCTGCTGACTCTCTTTGCAGGTCCTGCCCCTGCCCCGGGTTTCCTGCTTCAGCTTTCCTGAGACCAGGGACAGGCATTCTTTCTGCAACTCCTGCAAGCCACGCATGTCATTGAGACTGGAAGCGATAAGAGGCAGACGAGAATCTGATTTATCCTCACAGATTCCAGGTTACGCTCACTGTCCCCTCCTTCATGCTTGGACTTTCTTCCTGACTGCTGGCCCAAGAGTCATAGAGAGACCTCAGGCCACAAAACGGTGCAGAGACAACAGTTTTCCACAGACTTCTTCACCTGCTCCCACCATGGTATAATGGCTCAACATTCTGTTAACCCTTTCACTCCATACCACGTGGAGTGGTTCAGCCTCCCTTATCCTACCCTAAATCCTGTAAGGGTCAACTGATTCAGTTCATACTTTTCCTCTCACTAAACACTCTTAACTTTTTTAAAGGATATTTATATATTTATTTAAAGCTTCCTCTTCGCAAATAGAGGATGTATAATACTATGTTTCTTCAGTGGGAAGAAAATGCATTCAAGAAAAGAGCTGAGTTCCACAGAACATCAACATTTAAGGACCAGGTAAAGGAGGGAAGACAGGGAGGGAAACTAAAGAGTAGGATTGAGTTTGAAAGAAAAATCAGGAGACAGGACATCAAAGAAGCCAAGAAAAAAAAAAAGGCATTTTGAATCAGAAGAACTTATGAATGCATCTCTTCAAATATAGTGTACATGCTGCTTTTCATTCTGCTTTTACAGTTAAAGTTCTATAGCATAACACTTCTTCATAACACAGAATAATTTCCTTAAACATAATTTTAAATTGAGTTAATCACGTTATATCAGCCTTCTTAAAACTGGTTGCCTATTCTTTGTTTATAGATTATTTCTGATGCTTTAAATCAGAGAATTCAGTAAATACTATTGAAATTGCATTTTGCATGCTGACGTATTTTCTTAAGATAGTTTTACAAGTAGAATTTTGTAAAATGTAGATTATCATAGATATTGTCAGGTTTATGCCATAAAAGTATAGAGAGCCCTCCAAAGTCACCAGCAATAGTGATAGAAGATTTTTCTGGAAGGTGGACACCTGGCACC
>NW_016806392.1:420483-422706 GCF_001698545.2 Rhinopithecus bieti | reverse complement strand
ATATATAATAATGAATTAAAAATATATATATATTTTGGAAAGTTTGTTGTTTGATTGCAGTTTCAGCCTCCTTTGCAGCTAGTATGCAGATGTGGCCTACACTGTCCCAACCTGTTACATCCAGGAACCATTTTTTCATTTTATTTTATTTTATTTTGTTCTACTTTTTGAGACAGAGTTTCACTCTTGTTGCCCAGGCTGAAGTGCAATGGCACAATCTTGGCTCACTGCAACCTCCGCCTCCCAAGTTCCAGCAATTCTCCTGCCTCAGTCTCCCAAGTAGCTGGGATTACAGGCATGCACTCCCACACCTGGCTAATTTTTTTTTGAGACAGAGACTCACTCTGTCACCCAAGCTGTAGTGGCGCAATCTCAGCTCACTGCAACCTCTGCCTCCCAGGTCCAAGCCATTCTCCTGCCTCAGCCTCCCAAGTAGCTGGGATTACTGGCACCCGCCACCACGCCTGGCTAATATTTTTGTATTTTTAGTAGAGACGGGGTTTCACTATGTTGACTAGGCTTGTCTCGAACTCCTGTCCTCAAGTGACCTGCCTGTCTCGGCCTGCCAAAGTGCTGGGATTACAGGCGTGAGCCACCATGCCTGCCTAAATTTTTGAATTTTTAGTAGAGATGGGGTTTCACCATGTTGGCTCAGCGGGTCTTGAACTCCTCACCTCAGGTGATCCACCCACCTTGGCCTCCAAAAGTGCTGGGGTTACAGGCATGAGCCACTATGCTCAGCCCCCAGGAACCATTTTGACTGGAATGTGAGTAACATGAAGAAGAAAGCTCTGTATGGAACTGGCTTTTTGGCAGTGGCAATTCTTACTCTGGAGTTAGTTCCAAGGTCAGACTACCACTGGAGAACTCTTATATCTGGCTTGAGAGTAATTGCAAAAGAGGTGATTTGCTGGCATTTTGTGTCTAGCCACAGCAGATAGTGGTGACTTCAGCATACCTCTCTGCAACTGGGCCAGTGAGTCTAAAAGTTTAAACTCAAGCCTTTTAATTCACTTTTTCTGTATTCTATAAAAATTCTATTATAGAATTAATCCACCTAATATCCACTACTAAACCCCATGTCTGTTTACATTAACCTAAATAGATTCTATTAGTAGTAACTAAAAACATGTTATAAACGAGAATAAATCAATACTTAGTGGCATGTTACAAAAGAACATCTGAGATGACAGAAAATGGAAAATGCTAAAGACTTTGGGATAATAGTAAGATCATGCAAAAATGGCCAATGTATTTCAATGACACCAACATTTGTATGAAATATTTACACATTTATTTCAAAAGCATGATAAACTCAAAACTACATAAACACATATGTAAACCTAACATAAAATATAATGACATAACAATTAAAATTTGAAGATATTTTATTCATATTTTCATTTTTTCGAGTCATATCTATGTCCATCCATTTCAGTCCTAATATCTTATATGCATATAATAACTACATGTTTTCAATTGAGTATTGATTAACACAAAATGACAACACACACAAAAAAGTAAAAATGGCCGGGTTCTGTGGCTCACCCCTGTAATCCCAGCACTTTGGGAGGCCGAGGCGCAAGGATCACCTGAGGTCGGGAGTCCAAGACCAGGCTGACCAACATGGAGAAACCCCTTCTCTACTAAAAATACAAAATTAGCTGGGCGTGGTGACACATGCCTGTAATCCCAGCTACTTGGGAGGCTGAGGCAGCAGAATCACTTGAACCCAGGAGGTGGAGGTTGCAGTGAGCTGAGATCACGCCATTGCACTCCACTCTGAGTAACAAGAGCAAAACTCCACATCAAAAAAGAAAAAAAAAAATAGAAAAAAAGTCGCATTCAGAAGACTAAAATTAATTTTTTCAGCATGTAATATATTGTCAATTGGCAAAAGTCAGTATGTACAGAGTGAAAATTTACTCTTCAAGTCTGTTGGATAAGCCATAAACTTCCTTCTTCAGAGGCAACCAATGATTCAGATTCCTTGTGTATCCTTCTAGAGATATTCTAGGAAGACATGAGAAAAGGCACATATAGATGTAAATATACATTCAAGGGTTTTTTTTTCCATTTTTAAAACAAATAAATACAAATAAAATTAAAAATGATACAGTGATATAGACTAAATAGTTCCTTTTGCTATACATTGTTCATCATTCCAACTTCACGCATAAGGGATTTTTTTTTTTTTTTTTTTTTTTTTTTTTTTTTTTTTTT
>NW_016806392.1:412018-420402 GCF_001698545.2 Rhinopithecus bieti | reverse complement strand
TTTTTTGAGACAGAGTCTTGCTCTGTCGCCCAGGCTAGAGTGCAGTGGCCAGATCTCAGCTCACTGCAAGCTTCGCCTCCCGAGTTTATGCCATTCTCCTGCCTCAGCCTCCCAAGTAGCTGGGACTACAGGTGCCCGCCACCTCGCCCGGCTAGTTTATTTGTATTTTTTAGTAGAGATGGGGTTTCACCGTGTTAGCCAGGATGGTCTCGATCTGCTGACCTCGTGATCCGCTCGTCTCGGCCTCCCATAAGGGATTTTTATTCTTTATTCCATTGTGTGCCAATGTATACACATGTCACATATTTCATCAGCCCCCATGTGGTAACCATTTAGGAGAGAAAATGTCTCTGGCCAGTTCAGGCGCTGCTATCCAGCTCCTGGATGACACCCAAAGGAGAAGACATGCATTTAAATGTGTTAAGACAGTGGATCTTAAGTATTCTCACCACACACATAAAACATCAAAATACAAAAATAAAAAAACAGGGCACAAAAAATATTTTAGAGGTGATGGATTTGTCTCTTACCTTGAATTATACTGATGGTTTCATGGGTGCTTGCACATGTCCAAACTTGTTAAATTTTTAACATTATATATGTGCAGCTTTTGTGTATCAGTTACACTTCAATATGGCTATTTTTTTAAAAGAGGAGAATGATGTGGTTAATATTTTAGAGAAAGCCCATGTGTTTGAGGCTAGCTGCTGCTCCTCTCCTGCTCAGGAGACTTCATTCTCTGAGCACCTGGGAAGGTTGTGGGTCACTCAAAAGAGTTCATAGCTCTTATCCATTTTGCTGTGATGTGCCCTCAGATGGATCTAGCCACTGTTGTTGAAAAGTCAACAGCCTGGTGAAATGATGTCCTTCCTTAGTAACCAGTTTATTCACAATCTCACATTTGGCAAAAGGTACTGACAGTTGGCAAACAGAAAATATAAAAGCAAAAGTGTCCTTTGGCCAACGTGGGGATCCACACAGGACTTGGTCTTTGTTTGAAATAAATACTTCTAGCTTCTAGAGCTTCTGATTCATTTATTCATTGACAAGCATTTATCTTTCACACTTTCGTCTCAAGTAACAGATAATGAGAGCCGAAGAAGGAATATACTTCATTGTCTCTTGTCTAAGATACTTAAACTTTAATGAGAAACATGCAATTGTTTAAAAACATGAAAAGGCGTAACATCAAAGTGATGACACTCAAATATACTAAAGTGTGAATATTACGTTACAAGTCTGGGTCTAAGAAAGGTCATATTTGTTTCTTTTTCGAAATCAAATTATGTCTCTCTGGTAAACACTAGGCAAGATGGTGTGAGAAACTCATCCTTGTGATGTGCATCACCTACTAGAAAATGGGAAGCTCAGGCAATTCTGAGCCACATTTAGATATGGGCGGCTTGGATGTGTCTGAGAGACTTCCCTCCTAAGTGAGTACAGTGACCATTTCCCCTTCGAGTCCTGTCTCCTCCTTTGGGCGTCATCCAAGGATCTAGATAGGAGAGCCTGGACTGGACAGACACTTATATTATTCTCTCCCAAATGATGACCGTTAGGGACGGCAGTCCTTTCCCTTTACCCTTCCTTGGCCCTGGTAACCACCATTCTATTCTGTTTCTAAGAGTCTGACTACTTTAGGTACATCATATAAGTAGAATCAGGTAGTATTTGTGTTTTTGTAACAGGCTTATTTAACGTAGCATAATGTCCTCCAGGTTCATCCTTGTGGTTACAAATCTCAAGATTTCCTTCTTTTTAAGGCTGAATATTTCTTGTATATATACACCATGTTTCCTTTTTCCATTCATCTGTGAGTTGACATTTGTGTTTTTTTCATCACTTGACTATTGTGAATAATATTTCAATGAACATGGGAGTGAAGAAATCTCCTTGAAATCCTGACTTCAATTATGTTGGATATATACTTAGAAGTGGAATTGCTGCATAGCATAGTAGTTCTATTTTTAGTTTCTTGAGGAAACTCCATACTATTTTCCATTGTAACCACCATTTTGCATTTCCACCAATAGTGATGATTAAAAATGTTGACTTTGGGAGGCCGAGGCAGGCAGATCACGAGGTCAGCAGATCGAGACCATCCTGACTAACACAGTGAAATCCCATCTCTACTAAAACTACAAAGAATAAAAAATAAAAATAACCAGGCGAGGTGGCAGGCACCTGTAGTCCCAGCTACTCAGGAGGCTGAGGCAGGAGAATGGCGTGAACCCAGGAGGCAGAGCTTGCAGTGAGCCGAGATCATTCCACTGCACTCCAGTCTGGGCAACAGAGCTAGACTGTCTCAAAAAAAAAAAAAAAAAAAAAAAAAGTTGAACTTATTTTAGCAGTTGACCATTTATGTGTCTTATCTGGAGAAATGTCAATCCAAGTTCTTTGCCCCCCCCTTTTTTTCGTTCGAGACGGAGTCTTCCTATGTAGCCCAGGCTGGAGGGCAACAGCACCATCTGGGCTCACTGCAACCTCCGCCTCCCGGGCTCAAGCGATTCTTCTGCTTCAGGCTCCTGAGTAGCTGGTATTACATGCGCATGCGACCACGCCTGGCTAATTTTTGTATTTTTAGTAGAGACAGAGTTTCACCATGTTGGCCAGANAAAAAAAAAAAAAAAAAAAAAAAAAAGTTGAACTTATTTTAGCAGTTGACCATTTATGTGTCTTATCTGGAGAAATGTCAATCCAAGTTCTTTGCCCCCCCCTTTTTTTTTTTCGAGACGGAGTCTTCCTATGTAGCCCAGGCTGGAGGGCAACAGCACCATCTGGGCTCACTGCAACCTCCGCCTCCCGGGCTCAAGCGATTCTTCTGCTTCAGGCTCCTGAGTAGCTGGTATTACATGCGCATGCGACCACGCCTGGCTAATTTTTGTATTTTTAGTAGAGACAGAGTTTCACCATGTTGGCCAGACTGGCTGGAGCTCCTGACCTTTGTTCCACACGCCTCAGCCTCCCAAAGTGCTGGGAGTGCACGTGTGAGCCACCATGCCTGGGCTCTTTGCCCATTTTTTAATCAGGTCATTTGTTCTTTTGCTATTGAGTTGTAAAAATTCCTTATATATTTTAGATGTTAACCTCTTAGCAGATATATGTTTTATAAATTTTTTCTCCCTTGTGGGAGGCTGCCTTTTACTCTGTTGATTGTTTCATTTGCTGTGCAGAAGCTTTTATTTTATTTTATTTTATTTTATTTTATTTTATTATTTATTCATTCATTTTGAGACAGAGTCTTGCTCTGATGCCCAGGCTGGAGTGCAGTGGCATGATATTGGATCACTGCAACTTGCCTCCCAGGTTCAAGTGATTCTCCTGCCTCAGCCCCCGAGTAGCTGAGATTACAGACATGAAGCACAATGCCCAGCTAATTTTTGTATTTTTAGTAGAGACTGGTTTCACCACATTGACCAGGCTGGTATCAAACTTCTAGCCTCATGTGATCTGCCTGCCTCAGCTTCCCAAAGTGCTGGGATTACAGGCATGAGACATCGCGCCCAGCCCAGAAACTTTTCAGATTGACATAGTCCAACTTGTTTATTTTTGCTTCCATTGCCCATACTTTGGAGGACTTATTCAAGACACTGTTGCCTAGACTAATGTAGAGAAGATTTTTTCTATGGTTTCTCATAGAAGTTATACAGTTTCAGGTCGTATCTTTAAGTCTTTAATTAATTTTGAGTTTGTAAGTCTTTAATTAATTTTGGGTTTTGTTTGTGTGTGCTGTAAAATAGGAATCTCTACATTCTTTTGTATGTGGATATTCAGTTTTCTCAACAACATTTGTTGAAAGGACTATCTTTTCCCCATTGTGTATTCTTAGCACCCTTGTCCAAGATCAGTTGACCTAATATATGTAAGTTTGCATTTTATCACAATATTTGAAATAGCTCTAAGTTGATCAAAATAAAATGTGTCAGTCATTTGAAGAACAGTATTTTATACCAGATCACTTGAAGTTTCCTTTGGTTCAACTAGCCTCACTTGAAATCCTCTTTGATGCTTGAAGTCTTAATGACCTCCTGACTGACAATGAATGCAACTGAACCTCTTCTGTTGCCAGGACTCATAAAGGCACACATGTCTATGCTGCTCTGTCAGGGCCTGCATTCTGATTAGAGTGTTAACTTGTTTGTTTCTCTCCTTGCGCAGCTTTGACTGGCCAATTTTTATGTGACATGAACACTATTTCCCTTGCAAGACCTACATGTTGAAAATAATCATGAATATAAGAAAAAAGGCTCATATGAAAAATATGGACAATACCAATATTGGTGAGGATGAAAACTCAGTGAGATTCTCAAACACTGTTGATGGGAATGTAAAATGTAATAGCCAGAGTGAAAAGTTTTTGGCAATATCTTCTAACACTGAATATATGCATATCGTATGACCCAACAAAATGTGTCTTAAAAACAGATTAAAAAAAAAAAAAGACAGCTACAGAAATACCATACATAGGCATTTGTACTAATTCCACATTTGACTGTATGCAATGCATGTCAATATAAAAAATGAATAAATTGCAATATGTTGAATAACAGAATAATATTATTCTAAAGCACTGAGACTCTAGAAACCAAAATTTTGCTATGCTCAACAGTATGTATAAATCTCACGAACATGAAGTTAAGAAAAGAAACCAGATGGAAAAGGTACATACTGAATTGCTTCATGTGCACACTCCTCTATATGTAATATTTCAATAAAACCATGCTTATATATATTGAAATGAGACATAGCTTCACAATTTTTAAATAGGATTGATTTAGCACTCAAAGAGATAGAACTAAAGTATTTGTCATGAAGCTATAATTTTAAAGCAATTTACATAAACTTGAAAAACTCAGTTTTCATTTTAAAGATAGAGCATGGTGCAGACCATGGAGGGGAGCTGTGGTAACCTATCAGGAGTTGAAGCTTGACCCCACAACCTTCTGACTTCATAGACTACGGGTGCTATGATAAGCCCAGAAGTACCTGAAGCTGTGATTGCACGTCAGGAGAAAGATAACCAGCAAGTACTTGTTTTTGTGTTTTATAAAAAACTGTGCCCTTGAAATTTTCTGTACAAAGTTTGATGACTTAATTCAGAAATGTATATATGTGTTTAGGGGGGAGCTGAAGTAGACTTTTTGGACCAATCTAAAACTTTAATCTGCCCTACCCAAAATTTCACTATTAATAGAGAGGCATTGAAATGTTAACAATATAATTGTGATAATAAAATCAAATAGCAAATGGAAAGTGCCAAGTGCAGCACCTGGTTGGTGTCAAGGCTAAGTCAATGTCAGATCCCTTCTCAAATTATTTGTTTGAATAGAAACAAAGACTTAACTTTCTGTACATTTTTCTCCTCAAGAGCTTGGTGTGCTCTCTAGGTCTAGATATTATTTAGATGCTAAGGTCTAGATGATGAGATGTAGATGGGAATGTTGGGGTCAGCTTCCTCAAGACCACTGTACCAGACGGCAGGCTCACACCTCGGGCCCCATCTCTCCTAGCCACTTCCTTCACCTGGTGCCAGGAATGTGGAATTGATGGTTCCAGCTCTATGCACTAACACTGACAAAGAGAAAAAGAGGAGGTCACTGGGATAGCAGGGCAGAAAACGGGAGGGGGCCTGCGTACTCACAGCAATGTGACTTCACACCTCCAGGCTCAGGGGAACTTTCTTGATTTCATTTTCTCAACCCCTATTTCACCCTTACCTTCTGTTCTAAAGAGTTTGAAAAACTCGACACTGCACCTTTGCAGAATCCCTTTTAGACAACGTCTAAATGGTAATTTGGTTCTGATAATCAAAGGCACTGGGATGCTATTTGAAAGTGAGGCACAGGCCTTACTGTGGCTCCTGCCTACCCTAACTGGCTAACAGGGCCTTGTATTCTGAAGCAGTTTCCTGTGTTCATTCCCAGCTTCCAGAGGGTCAAGAAGCTGTTGAGAGCATAGCCAGTTTCTTGCTCTGCCATACTCACCCCTGGGTCACCACTTTGGAAGGGAAGTCTCCAGCTCCGGTGTGTTCTGAAGCTGCTGGGAGCCGTGCAGCTCTGCGGTGACATCAGAGGCAGGAGCTCGCCCAGCACCTCCAGTGACCTGGTGGGAACTGAAACCCTGAGTAAAACCTTTTCTGCTTTAGAATGGGTGTTCTTTTCTGCACCGAACTGTGGCTAAGAGAGAATTTGTTTGATGTGGGTGATAAATAAACTTCCATTTTATTTGGGCCACTGTTATTTTCAGCTTTCTGTCACTTGAAGCCAGATATAATTCTAACCCATAAGTCAACAGATCACTAACCTGGAAAACGATTTTGCAAATCTAGAAGATGAATTTTGCAAAGTAGACCTTTAATTTTCTTTACATGGGCTCTCTTTTTTTAATCCAAGTATATAGGTGAAAGTTCAATTCAATAGCTTCAATAGAATATTTGTGAGCTGGTAATAATTTAACTTTGCATAGCTTCGCAGGCAACCTTGAAAATGGCCCATACAAAGACTCTCATTTTTTCTTAATTTGGATTTAATCAACACAAATTTTTATTATGTTTCTATAATCCCTAATATGCTTAATTCAAAATAAATCAAAGTTTTCAAACTGTATTGATTCTAAAACTATTCTGGAATAGAATTTTAAAAGCGTTTTCCATTTGAGTCTATGCCAGGGTTATTGTAATTTTCATCTAAATATCTCAACATTCTGTCCTCTATATGATTTTTCAAACAAATTTACACAGCTGCTTTAATCAAATAACTAAGATAATTATGCAGTGTGTGGGTAATTGAACATTTTGAGTTTAATGTGCTAGTTTGCTTTTTTGCTTGCTATAGACTGAACTTCCAAATTCTGGCTAAACACTGTATTATTGTGTGATGCAAGTCAAAAGGCAAATCCAGGCAAAATCTGGAATAAGCAAATAGGTCTCATCTGCTGAAAGACCGCAGGGCGCAGGCTTTTCTCACAATGGAAGAATGAAGAAGCTCATTTGGATGAACAATATGCAAACTATTATATGCCTAGAATTTAAGTGCTTGACCACTCAGGGCAGAGATGTCATTGTAAGACTGCTTGTTTAAAGGGCCGTTTAATTTTTTGTCTGTATGTATAAATCTACTAAACTTAATATTCTGTCTAATCTTAATATTCATTTCAGAAATTTGAGGAGAAATGGATTTTTCTTTTAATTTTTATTCCAATTTCTTTCAATATTTTGTAATTTAGAGTTGGTTTGGTCGTGAGGAAACTCCAGATGGGTGAATACTGAAATAACATTAAACCTGTTGGATATTTGTCATTTATTCATTAAAGTTAGGATTCGCAGAGGAGAAAATTGTGTGCCAGTTGCGGAATAGTTCAATAAAAATAAATCATTAAATAAAATATGACAGTAACTTTGCATACGTAATTTGGTGATATAGTGTTTAACCTGCAAAACAGGCTGCATATTAGTTTCGTCAAAGGAGAATAAGTTTAAATACCACTTTATACAACGCAAAAAATCTTTCAATATTTGTTCAACTGAATTTCTCTATGCTACCAATTCAAGGAAACTCACGTGATGAATGTGTGGTTATTACTCTCAAACCAATATTTAAATTGAGAGTAAAGACTGCTGGTTCTCTTCCCTCTTCTCAGGTTTTATCCTAAGTCCATAACAAAGTGAGAAACAAGCACATACTCTCATTTTTCTGTCCTGCATATTTTCCCTATAAGGTGCTAAGGCAAAAACAGAACTTTGAGGTCATATGATTAATGTCTTCATCTAGTATTTCAATTTTACAAATTGGGTTTCTGATACCTGGTCAAATATATTGCAACATGTGGAATATACTAATTTTCATAGTAGACTATTATATTTCTTGTAATAGTCCTTAGAAATTGGTTACCTTTTGAATGTTATAAGTTCTTTAATTTTTTTCAGATAATAAAAGTAATATTAAAATACGCAATTTGAGATGAAGTGATTTGATATTACTAGTTGTCTTTATCATAGTGGTAGCTCTAGTTGTAGGTATCATGTTAGAGGACATATAAGATGCCATTGTTTCATAAGCATTTTATCATTTACCCCATTACTACCCTGTGATGCAATGTCAGTTTATCCAGAGTTATTCAACTAATAAAGAACAGAAATAGGATTGGAACCCAATTTTAACTGGTACTCTTATTTATGTTTTTATCACAATGAACAGTATTGTTTCTTCAATTAATAATATTTCTCACATAAACACATGAAAGCTGATATAATAATATATCAAAGGTACCTTATAGAATTCAATAAATAAAATATCTTTCAGAAAATAAAAAACAAAACTAAATAAAAACTAAAACTTTATAAAATAGGAATATTAAATTATAAACAATTTTACACAAATATAAAA
>NW_016806392.1:395059-411843 GCF_001698545.2 Rhinopithecus bieti | reverse complement strand
TTTCTCACATAAACACATGAAAGCTGATATAATAATATATCAAAGGTACCTTATAGAATTCAATAAATAAAATATCTTTCAGAAAAATAAAAAACAAAACTAAATAAAAACTAAAACTTTATAAAATAGGAATATTAAATTATAAACAATTTTACACAAATATAAAAGTTATAAAATAAATATTTATAATATTAAATAAACATATTTTTCACAAATATTCATAAGAAAGATTGTAAAACATATTCATAAAAAAGATTGTTTAGTAGGTTTTTTGTAATATCCCTGAGCTTAGTATCAAGTTTATGACAGCATAGACCTATTTTGTAAACTCCCTTTTGCTACCTTCTGAAAAAAAATTTAAGTATTAGAATTACCTGTTCTTTCACACTCCTGATAAATTACAAATATTATATGTGTTCTATGACAATTGGATTATTTAGATTTTCAGCCTCTTTAAGGTAAGACTTGATAATTCATAATCTAGAAAATTATTCATCTTATCAATTTCAAATGTATTAGTCTAGAATTGAGCAAACAAGTCTATAATACTCCTGCTACTTCTCCTAGTACATTTGGTTATTTTCACATATAATTTTTTATTTTGTATATTTAATATTCATTGTTTCCTGTTTCTTGATTAAGTTAACTGACAGAATAGCTATTTATTTTCCTCCAAGAAACAGTTATTAATTTATTAGTTCTATTTTTCTGTTTTCTTACATATTTATGTTTCCTTATTGCTTACTGTTGCTTCTCTTGCATATATTATGTTGCATATATTATGTTCTATCTATTTGAATTGAACTATTCGATTGATTTCTTTTTACTCTTTCTTGTTATTAATGTATACCTTTTATTTAAGAACTAAGAACTGAATACCTGGGTACAATTATAACGTGATATGTTACGTAGTATTTCTAGATACGAGGAAGTGATTTATGATTGTCAATATGCTCAGCAACTTAGATATGTGTGATTCCCTTTGTTTAAAGATTGGTTAATTTCAGAAAAAGATTTCAGATGGTAAGATGATCACCCTAGACTGTTTCCATATCCAGTTTCATTGTAATGTGCCGAGTAGTAACTTTTGTTCCAGAATGTATTGACATATCTTTGGTCTAGTCTTTCAATATTCCATGAACACATGGACTTAGTATGAGCCTCTAACATCCTTTGGAATCAGATTAACTTGGTAAACATAAAATTTCCACAGAAACTTTTTTCCTTTGGAAAATGTATTTTGTTTTTGTTTGTTTTTTTCGAGACAAGGTCTCACTCTATCACTTAGGCTGCAGTGCAGTGGTGCAATCTTAGCTCACTGCAACCTCTGTCTCCCAGGTTCAAGCGATCTTCCCACCTCAGTCTCCCGAGTAGCTGAAATTACAGGCCCACACCACCATGCCTGGCTAATTTTTGTATTTTTAGTAGAGACAGGGTTTCAGCATTTTGGCTAGGCTGGTCTTGAACTCCTGAACTCCTGACCTCAAGTGATCCACCCACCTTGGCCTCCCAAAGTGCTGGGATCACAGGCGTAAGCCATCACCAAATTAATTTTGACTTTATTGTTTGTAAACACTTGTTTTCATTTTTCTCCTTTGAAGGAAAAGAACATAATTCTGGATAAAATAAACTTTGAAAGCACATTGACTTTTATAGAAATTTAAAGAGAGGGTAGTCAGGGAAAAGAAGTAGAGCAAGAAAAGGTAAAAGGGGAACAGAAGGAAGAGAAAAGGAGAAAAGGAAAGGACAGGTGACCACCCTGGAAGGTGGCCCAGGGAGGGATGGGAGCTGGAAAGGGGGTGTGTTAGCATGCATTCAAACAAAAGCACATTGCTGCGAATTGTAAAGGTGTTCTAAATTTTTAAGTTCAGTTTACCGAACAAGATTATCTGTAATTGACACCAAGTAACAACACAGAAACCTATATGCTCCCTGAGAGGACGTTAGGCATGAAACTGGCCAGATAATTTCCTAGTAATTCCATGTGACAGATAATATAGGTTAAGAGAAAGTTAAAGAAATATTGAATTGAAAAGTCATGTGAGTTAGCCACTTTGACGGCTTCTAGCCTAATTCCATAAAATGATTAAAAAGTGAAGAGATTGACAGTATCATTTCAGTCTTGAGAAGTGTGTGTGGCTTGGAAAATCTCCTGCAGAAGGGAGCAATTTGCATATATACAGTATTTATTGATGTGAATGGTATTAATTTATATTTGCAAAAGTAAAATATGTCTTTCATCAACAAAGTAACCACTAAGTCAGAAAGCTACAAATGGTGCCAGATAATACATGGAGGATTTCAGCTTACCAGTTGCAACACTTTAATTTCACAAAGAATGAAAATATTATGCAGAGTTATTAGAAATATGTAAAGTCAGTGAGATATTACATTGACATATAGTAAACACTTCAGGTATATCTGCTTAGGTGGAAACACTCAATATGCCTTCTTAACTCCCTTGCTGCTGCCCACCTCAAATCCAGTCACTTGCTGTTCTCAGCCACTGCTCAGTCACTAACTCTGCTGGGAACATAGGGTTCTGATCAGCCCCTGGCCTGAGAGAGTCCTCCCCTAGACCACTACTGCACATCACCGTGGAGGTGGGGACCAGCTGTACCTGATTAGTGTCTGGCTATTCCCACCAATTCCAAGTCAGATGATGCACCACCTCACAGGTAAGGATGCAGGAGAAGCAGGCTTGCTGAGAAACTGTCAAGCTGGTCAAATGTCATAGCCTGGAAATGCAGAAAATTAGCTCCACTTGGACAAAGATGGGCCAGTGTAAGACCAGATGGGGGAGGAATGATGTCAGGCAGATTCATCCCCTGGATTTCCCCAGGTGTGGTTTCTTTGCATGGTCCTTTTAGAGATGATGTCCTGCAGGATAGAGGGGCCACACCAGGTGACCAGTGGGCTTTGTGTCTCACCAGAAGCTATGGTCAACCTGGTCACAGAACATGTTGTATTGCTTTCCACTCTTTTCTTTATTATTTCCCTTTCCTTCATTCTCAGATCCTAAGACTGTGGCTTTTAATCATTTTTAATCCTTACCTTGGACTCTGCTTTCTATGAGACCTAGGCTAGGACAACTACTAATTGCGTAGAACATAACAATTTCAGGGTCAGTCATTTATATCCCAATTATTCTAACCTTCTCTAGACAAAGGGAAATTAGGGGAATGTAAACTGGAATTATAATAAAGAAGACTCTTGTGTGTCTTGGATTATGGTGATTGGGTTATAATGGTGTATAGGCCAGGCTTGGGAGCATATTTAAAAATAATAAGAGAAGGACTGCGCTTGAAGGGAACAAACAAAACTCACCTCAAATTTGAAATTCACAAATAAAAAATAAGGCCTAAATATTTTGAACAATGGCCACTTTACAATACTAAATGCCTGGAAAACCATTCATGTAATATCTAATATGCAGTATTCTCCGTAAGTCACACTATTTTTTTCATAATTTAAAATCAGGGTCTTTATTCTCAGAATTAGGGTTACCAGTTGGAACTGCTCCCAGTTCTTCTTTTCAGTTTAGCACTCTAATTTTGCCTAGAGTTCAAAAGTAGTTTCTACTATAAACCTCAGCAATATGCCAGATTTGAATTTACTGTATATAGTTTATATAAGAAGGTGAGGAAAATTCAATGGTAAAAGGATAGGTCTGTATCTCTTTAGTTAACTCTTCTCCACAATTAGATTATTCCAATGAAATCTGCATTCCTTATATAAGGCATTAAAAAAAAAAACTAAAAGCAAAATTACTAAAAGTTTAATTAAAATCAAAGAATGCTGTAAGAAACAGCACCAAAAACCTATTTCTTGATTTACTCAATCCTGTGTCCAGTTAAAGATACTACCAAGATCAAGGATATGCTTTAGGGACTAAAGCAGCTCACGGTATAAGTAGTATTAATAGCTAATTATATACAAAGGCTAAATGTATGATTATCCTTTATTTTCTGCAAGAAACTGAGAAATAGACCTGGGGTTTGAGGTGTGACCTAAACATTGAAATTACATGATAAAAATATATTTATAGACATTTACAATTTTTATGACACAAATCAAATCAAATCAGTTTTTGAAATCTAAAACTGTGACAAAATAAATTATCAGGAAAGGTATATATATATATACACACACACACACACACACACACACACACACACACACACACACACATATGCACACAGACACATTTTATATATATACATATATATAAACTATATGTATATATGTGTCTGTATATGTGTGTATATATAATATATATATACATATATACATATAAAACATATATATGTATATATATGTTTTTAATCCTTTATTCGTACCCGTAGTTTCTAAGTCTTATGTATCCAATATATTCCACTTGTGTTATGGAGTATTTCGATATCTTTAAGTGTGTCCCACAAGGATACAGCTCTTCCTTTGCTCAGCACCAGTTGCAGCATTGAAGTCCTCAATAACAATCAGATCTGTAATGGAGTATGCATAATAAACTTTAAATGATCATAGAAATGAAGCAATGTATTCAAACATCCCCACACAAATCAGCAGGGGAATGTAAGTGTGAAGAAAAATCATATGCAGCTTGCCAGGGAACTAGTGTAAAATTGGCAGAAAAGAAAATGCTGCATGAGCCATGCAGTTCTATATAATTTATTTCTCTTATTTCCTCTAACGCTTTTTTCTTCCTTCTGATGGCCATACAGATAAAAGGCCTAAAAGCACAAATATGGAGAAAGGGATATAAAAATAGTGATTATGAGAGGAGATAAATGTTCTAAATTCCACGTATTATAAACCTTCACAACCTCCAAGACCTCTAGAAAATCAATACAACAGTGTCCTTATCATTAGGGCTTCACCGTGCTATGTCCCTGAAAAGGGCTTCTAGTAATTTTGGAATAAATTCCGGGAAGCCTAGCAAGTGGAAATAATACAAAATAACTTAAAATAAATCATTGCCTTTAATAAGAGACTTTTATTCCATAAAACTGCTATTTCTCATGAAGTTTCTTATTTCAAATGCGGCAGCCAAGTTCATTCGAATCAGGGCAGTGACTATCAGTTGCACTTCTGGTGGTTATAGGACAGAAGGCGTGAAAAGTCAGTACGGTCTACTTTGGAGTGGGACCTTCGTTAAGCTAAGTAAAGCAATGCACCAAGACTGTTTATCAAGGAGAGCACATAGGGAGCACAGAGATGCTGGGTTTGGAAAAGCGAGGAGATGGGGGAGAAGTAGAAGATAAGAGTAACCTCTCTTTGGAAAGGGTTAGGAAAATTAGCTTCCAGTCCCTGCATTTGATTGTGGGCAGAAGTGGTGGGATTTAGGCAGGTGATGGAAAAGAAAAATATAGTACTTCTTTTCTAAACCACCATATAGAGTATGAAAGAATATGTGAGAGGAGAGGCTGAGAAAAGTCAGGAGACGTAAAAACTGCCTAGTCCTTGACATTGATAGGTAACTCTTAAAAGAATTGGATACCTCTAGGAGGATGGACTTTCTTCCTCGAGGGACAGAAAATAGATTTTGAGCAATGTTTAAAACTTTAAAGTATTAATTGATAAAGTATACCATAAATACAAAAAGTACACAAATTATGTGCTCCACTCTATAAAATTTCAAAAGGTGAACAGGAATGGAAATTAGCAACACCCCCAAAGTCTTCTTGCATCTGCTTCCAATCACTAAACGTCATTCATTTCCCAAGATTTCATGAATCAGATTTACCTGATTTTTAACTTTATACAAATGGAAGAACACAGTGTAGGATCTCTAGGTGTGTGATGGAAATATTTTACTTATCATGATGTTTGTGAGATTGATTTATGTTGTGTTACATAGCAGTAAATAGAATATTCCTGAATATTCTACTGTGTGTATGAATATTCTACTCTCTGTATATTCCACAGTTTATTTATTCTACTGTCGTTACACATTTGATTTTTTTCCCAATTTTCAGCAACTGTGAGTATAGCTGGTACAAACACTTTTGTACATGAACATTTTTGTAGCAATTCTGTTGGGTGTGTATGTACTACACATATGTTCAGCTTTAGTAGAAACTATCAAATATTTTCCCAAGGTGTTTGTGCCAATTTAGACTCCTAGCAGTAGTATGGAAAAGTTCCAGTTGCTTCACTGACCAACTCATGCTATGGCAATGTCGCTAATTTAGCCATTCTGGCAGGTGAGTAGGAGTGTCTTGTTGTGGTTTTAATTTGCATGCCCTGATGACTAATGAGCTGAGCACATTTGCAAACATTTTTTATCACTTTTTTTTTACCCTCTTTTGTCAAGGGAGTACTCAAATTGTTTTGTATACTTGGTTGTCTGCCACACTGATTTGGGGAAGTTCTTCACATAAACTTGAACACTCTTTTCTTGGATATGTGTTCTTCAGTACTTTGCCCAACTCTGTGGCTTGCCTTGATAATAGTGAACAGAAAGCCTTAATTCATGGAGCTCAATTTACCTAATTTTTCCCTTAGGTTTAATATCTCTTGGTTTTTTTTTTTTTTTTTTTTAAGACAAAACATTCCATACTCCAAGAGAAGGAAAATAACCTGCTATGTTTTCCTAGAGGGGGGTGCAGGATAAAAGATGACACATTGGGTGCAGTGTATGCTGCTCGGATGATGATGCTTGTACCAAAATCTCAGAAATCATCACTAAAGAAGTTATCCATGTAACGAAACACCACCTGTTTTTCAAAAACTATCAAAATAAAATTATTTTAAAAGTAGGAACAAATCTACAAATTACTGAAGTATACTACAGTCCAGTTTATTTTTTTCAAAAAAAAAGTTCATTGATTTACCTTCACATTTCGATCTATAGACATAGAATTGATGTTTGTATATGGTGTCATGTTGGAAACATTTATTTTTCCCTGTAAGTTTATCCAGTTGATCCGGAATTGTTTAATTGAAGATCATGTTTTTCTTACTGGACTGCAGGGTCATCCAGCATAAATCAAGTGACCATACACTTGTGAGTCTATATCTTAACTCTCTGTTTCATTGGTCTGTTTGTCTATCCCTGTTCCAATACAACATGCTTCTAATTAATGTACTTCTATAATTTTGTAATATCTTAAGATCTAGTAGTACAATATATTAATAATCGTTAAATTGGTCAAAAATCATTGGTGGATGCAAATTCACGAGTGAAAGTTCAAGGAGAAAGAGGGTATTTATAGCCTTAGAGTATCTCCCCAAAAGATACTTAGACATTAAAAAAGGAAAAGCAATGGTATCTTTACAATAGAGATACTCGGTAGCCGCCATCTTAACCAAGTGATTGCCGTCTACTTCACCAGCAATTACACAGCTCAACATTACATGCCTCTTGATATGATGCACAGAGGAAAATAATTCTTTCAAAAAATGCATAGCCTGGGTTTAATCATGAGAGCATGTCAGACAAGCTCAAATGGAAGAGAGAGTCTACAAAACAACTACCCTGTACTCTCCAAAAATGCCCATGTCACCACAGACAAACAAGACTGAGGAACTGTTTAAAGTAAAGCAGACACAATAATGGAAAGCAGCGTGAAATCCAGGATTCCCTCTTGCTATAAAGACAACAAATAAAAAAATGGGACAATAATAGGACAATCAGTGAAGCATGAATAAAAACTTCACATTAGCAAAAGTACTGAATAAACAGTAATTCCCTGATTTTTAGAGTTTATCTGTGGTTATTCATGAACATATCCTTGTTATTAAAAAATGCACACTGATTTATTTAACTGTAAAGAGGCATCATATCTGTAAGTTTCTTTCAAATGACTGATAAACAAAGTGTCTGCGTGGATATGGATACCAGCAAATAAGGTGTTGACAACTGGGGAATGTGGGTGAAAGGACTTTGAGGATTTTTGTGCTATCCTTGCAAATGTCCAGTAGGTTTGAAATAATATTAGAATTTTTAAAATTTAAGAATCTGTCTTTTTCATATTCCTTTTACTGACTGAGGTGCCTAGTGTTCTTACAATCCCCTGTAAGTCAAGATATGATCCATATATAAGGCACATAATTAATCTCTGAATCTATATAATTTTCTATTTCCAAGAAGTAAACCTTTAATTTATTCCACACAAATTATTAAATTGATATTGTGATGGTATTCAGAGGTTCATATTTTTATTATTTTCTCAAGAATAATATAGTCAAGATTTAAAGTTAGAAAACAGAGCCACAGGTTGAATTTTGAGACCAGAAAACCAGATTCAGAGATAGAGCCAGTCACAAATAAAAAAAAATGCATATTAGCAATATGTGGGAAAATAATTTCAGGATATTTGAGTTTTAGTTACCCTGAGTATGAAACAAAGATACTGTACTCATTGAATTCTAAAACACCTTCACTTTTTCTAGGACTATTTGCTGGCTAATGAGAAAAATAGGTAAGTCAAAAGTGACACAGAGCCTTTTAGTCAGGTTAAATTGTAATTCTTCTTCTCAAATATAAGAAGGAGAAAAGTTTGAAAACGAAAGATGGCAGTTTTAGAACTTAGAAACAGATCACAGTAAGTTCAATGCATATATATACATATATATGTATACACATACACATAATCCATATATTTATAAAATCTTTGACTTACAATGGAATTACATCCTAGCAAACTCATTAGTTGAGAATATTGTAAGTCAAAAATGTATTTAAGATGTCTAACTTACTAAACACCAGGTTACCAAACGATACCTGCTCAGAACACCTACATTAGCCTACAGTGGGGCAAACCATCTAACGCAAACCCTATTTATAGTAAAATGTTAGATATCTCATAATTTATTGAATACTGCCCTGAAAGTGAAAAACAGAATGGTTGTATGAGTACTCAAAGTACAGTGTCTACAGAGTGAGCATCACTGTCACACCATCATAACACTGCAAAATCTAAGTCAAGCCATTGTCAGTTGGGGACCATATCTACACATGTATTTAACCTCTACTTAAATGTATATTGAAAGTATGCAAAAATACACCACAAAGAGTATCCTGAGGAGGATGCCTGGGGACTTTTCTTAGTTAAAATACTAATGACAGCTAATGGTTTGATGAATTTGCTGCCACTCCTCTCTCTGGAGCTTTCTGCGCTTACTCATTTCTATTTCAGGTTTTGTCATTTCTTGGGAAATCTGTAAAGTGCTAAAGTGTGGATTCTGTGATTCGTTACAAAAGCCTGAGGGTGTCACTAATCCATTATAGAAATAAGGGTGAAAAACAGGTAATTATTTCAAGGAGCATGTGGTTGAAAATAGTTTGTTTAAATTCTAGGGTCCCTAAGCTGATTTTGGGGGGTGAACAGTTGTTCCGTTGTATCCAAGCTCATGCTGCAAAGATTCATTCCCCTAACCTCACTTCTATGCATGGTTTCCTCTGTGGTTTTCCATCATTTCAAACAAAATTGCCCTTTGGTTTCACAGAATGAAAACGTTTTCTGTATGATGAAATTTCAATGTTGCTGAGAAAATGGCTTAAAATGAGAACACTGCATTTTATAAAATTATTCAAATTGAAGTGCTTCTAATCAAGTAAAATCTTTTTTATTTAGATGGAGATTTATATTTTCTAATTTTTAAACTAAATCTCATCCAGAGATAATTGAAATCCAATGGCAACTCCAGATTAGATAAAGGTTCTAATGTGAAAAATCAGTCCTATGGGATATGTCTTGAGGAGCAGATATTTGTTTTGAGAGCAGTGTGCCAATTTCAAGAAGATTTTGTTAAGATTCGTATCATAGAAAGGAAATGTCTGAGTGTAGATTGCTGCTTAGGTTCCTGTAAAGTAATATCTTTTGATTGCCAAAAACAAAATGTGTCAGGAACTGTGAAGGGTCTAAGATTTCTCTAATTTCATAAGCTAAAATATTAGTTTGCCTCGGTTTCACTGACTTTGGCAGAAGAAAAGAAAGTCCTGGATTTTAGACAAAGAACTTTATTAGCCATAGAAATAAGAGCAGACAGAGTGTCAGCATTTTCACATTTCAGTCCTCTGATCCCCAGTTCCCACAGAGAGAACTGAGAAGGGGCAAGCCACTGAAACCCATGACTTCACGTTAAAAATGCCTAATACCCAACGAATCTCATACTCTTTTCTGTAATTGAGGATTTAAAAGTTAGTTTTCCACCTTGCCTGATAGCTCCCTGAAATCAGGAGCTGTGTTTCAGATATTTTAATCCTTGTGACCTGGCAGAATATCTAGCATATAGTCTGCACTCGATACCTGTATGTTAAAATCAAAAATTAAGTGGATGACACGTAGAACCAGCCCTGTCCTCAGAAAGCTTACTTTTCCTCAGACAATCAATAATATCATCAGAAGTTCTTAGAAATATTGCTGAAATGTCTTTGATGATAGCAATTTTAGTAACTGCACATTGCCGTCTATGAATTCCCAAACTGGACCTGTTGCTTGGCAGTATTCAAAGTTGCCCTGATGGTGAATACTTTTAGAAGCTTTCATCGAATTTTATTATATGCCAATGACTCTGATAAAGCTTTACATATATAATTGTGTTCAATCATCAAGAAATATTATTAAGTAGCTGTTGTAATTTATCTCATTTTTTAAAAGAGGAACATGGTAAATCAGTGGCAGAGTTAAGACTTGAAATCAGCAAGTGTGAGTAGACCCTTTCATAAATATATTGCACTTGCCTCACCTAGCTGTATCACTTATACAATGGTGAATTCCTCTTTTTATAAACTAATAATGAAAAAATAAACTACTGAACTGAAACAGCAATTCAAACCAGTCCTTACAAGTTCAACCTGAAATATTTCTCAGATATTGCAGACACTAGGTTACAAAATGATTTTGGAAGAAAAATATACAATATTGGAAGATTTTTTTAGAAGACATTTTGTTCCCAGATTTAATAGTAGTACTTAAATGATTTCAGGTATGTATTAGCGAATTGATAATTGAAAAACATATTGTGTGATTGCAGTTAGAGTTACATATTAATTTTGATAATGTCCACTCCAAACCATCTATTATTGCAAAAAAGTCACTACACATATAAGCTATGCAGTCTGTAGAAAGTACACATTGCTAACACAGCATATTTAAATAGCTGCAGGTATTCATATGTCAAATTGAAAGGCATTATGTGGGTGCTGGGGGGGTTTCATTTGTTTGTTTGTTTTGCTATTGATTTATTTGTTATAGTGGGTAAGGCTGTAGTTACTCAGCAGTAATATGATTCCAGTGGTACTTAACATTACCAAGAAATATTAGCTGAGAACACCACTCTATATGTATATAGATCATTTTCAGATAATCATATGTTGTCATAGAAAAGATCTTACAGTAGCTTTTTGTTTGGCATGAGTGGTAGAGCAAATTGGAATATATATATTTATTTTTATATTTACAGGGACCCACTCTAAAAGGTTTTAAGATTGTATTTTGTTATAAAAAAGTAATTTTAGAAAATACAGAAAAATATGAAGAAGAAATCTCACTCATTGATAACGCCGACACTCAAAATTACATTGCAAACATTTTGGTGCATTTCCTTGCTATAGGCATACCCACACAAAGACACACACACACTCAACATTAGAGGGGTTTTACATTCTGTGTTTTTATTTATCAATTTAAGACCATATTAATTATTTCATTATTAATTATTGTATTATGTTCTCCACTAACCATTATATAAAACATGATAATTAATGTCTATATAATGTTACATCATATGATTGTACCATAATTAATTTAAATATATTCTAAATATTGGGAATTGTTTGTTTCTTAGATTTTTCTATTAGTAAAATGTTACTTTAAAATATTTCAATTATAATATTTAGACACTGTATAAAAATCCCATCTCAATCACACAATGACATAACATTTTTATCTTACACAAATATGAGCCATTTCACTCCAAGGGTCTAGAATCTCCTTTACTGGGGAAAAATTCCATAATTATGTCATAAGATTCTTGCTTATGATTGTAGTAGTAGTTGGATTCTGGCCTGTAATTCCAGTCACAATGTTTTATAATCCAGAGTCCCAAATGAAGAAAAACTATTCTCTGGCTCTGAAAATAAAATTGCCTAAAATTTCCCTTTGCATTTATAACCCTTTCTAGGGATTTATTGTATGAATTTAAAGTACTTCTGCTTCTGAAGTCTAGGTTATAGATTTTGAATGAGACTATAACTTATTCACACTTATTTTAAATTGGGCAAATATACTTTTTAAACCCAAGCATATGTTAACCAAATTTAATACACATTCACTGACTACTGTAAAGTCATTGTGCTACCATATCAAGGGCACACAGACAGACATTGGACAAAGGTTCTGCCTTCAAAGGGCTTTCATTTTTGTGGTTGTCATACATAGAGGTGAGAATGAGGGAAAATATCCATGAGACCCAGCAGGATTTGAGCTGACATGATATAAAACAGATTAAGAATGAGGTTCACAACTGAGGTACAGAAAATTCTTGTGTCTTCTGTTTTTTTATATTGTTGTTGTTTTTAAGGAGGTTCTGTATCGCTATCACTGTCCAGGTATGACAGGGTGTGAGTGAGCGGTGGCATCCAATCTCGGCTCACTGCACCTCAATGCCTCGCCAGGTGGTCAAGTGATTCTCCTGCCTCAGCCTTCTGAGTAGCTGGGATCACAGTCACATGCCACCACGCCAGGCGTATTTTGTATTTTAGCAGAGAAGGGGTTTTGCCATGTTGCCCAGGGTGGTCTCGAACTCCTGAGTTCAGGCAATCCACCTACCTCAGCCTTCCAAAATCCTAGGATTACAGGTGTGAGCCACCACGCTGGGCCCAGAAAAGTATTTATGGAAACTAAAGGAGGCAAGACCAAGTTTATCTGCAGTAAGATGTTAACAACATTTCGTAAAGGAAGTAGACTGATGAGAAAATATTCTCCAACAGAATAGTTCCACCAAAATAAACTAGCACTTAATTCACTTGCTAAAGTTACTTTCTTGATTTAGGATAAAATTAAGTTTTCACCGTCATTCATGGTATGAACTGAGAATAGCCCAGATACGAGTAAATAACTGGAGTTGATATTTGATGCTTCAAAATACCTGTCATCATATAAACCACGATCTTATATCTGTTTTTTTAAAACTGAACCAACAGATGCATCTAGTTTGAATGAGCATTTTTGTGTATGAGAGAAATTGAGTCCCGGTGGAGTCCTCACCATGAAAATGTTTGCGAGAGAAGTAGGTCTTTCCTGTCTCTAAACCACAGGCCCTATAAGAGGTATTCTAAGAGATGAGGTAGGAATTCCACAAGTGTATGGAATCTACTCTCATTTTTGCTTCACGGTTACTAACAGCATTTGTACTTATGTGAGGCGTGAAAATTAAAGGCGGCTTTTAAGTATTTATACAAGTGCTTGGAAAAGAGAGGTGGACTGTGATACGTTCTACCCTGAAATCATCTAGCACAGTGTGTTTCACTTAGTTTTCATTTATTTTACCTTTTTAAGACTACAGAATCACTTGACAGAGTTATAAAATGGCTAGATCCTAACCATGCCCTCTGAATCTGAATGTTTAGGGCTACATCTTCAGCTTCAATTTCACTAATATTCAAATCTGTTCTTAGATGATGTGTAAGATTATTGAATTGTGTATTTTACAGTTGAATGACTCCCGTCAAGCTGTTTCTCTCCTCAGATGATCAGGTTTAGAAAGCGTAACATTTATTCTACAAGCAGAGTTTAGCTAAGGGAAGTTTTGTACGTCCCTTAGCCAAATTATGTGGATGTAATTCTGACAGGCTACAAAACCAACAGTTGAAGATGTATAATTATGAACTTTTATATACCTAACAACATAGTTCTAAAACATATGAGTTAAAAACATAATGAATGGGATTTATATATTACCTTTACTTTTAAAATCTGGCCGGGCGCAGTGGCTCACGCCTGTAATCCCAGCACTTTGGGAAGCCGAGGCGAGCGGATCACAAGGTCGGGAGATCAAGACCACGGTGAAACCCCGTCTCTACTAAAAATACAAAAAAAAGTTAGCCGGGCGCCGTGGTGGGCGCCTGTAGTCCCAGCTACTCGGGAGGCTGAGGCAGGAGAATGGCGGGAACCCGGGAGGCGGAGCTTGCAGTGAGCCGAGATAGCGCCACTACACTCCAGCCTGGTGGACAGAGCGAGACTCCGTCTCAAAAAATAAAAAATAAAAATAAAATCTATTTTGTTCACAATGTAGCATGTCATCATTTTAAATGGTCTAGAATCATCCTAAATTATCCCATGATTTAAGAATTACAACATAGTTTATGGTCATCATGAATGATTCAAGCCCTTATTATTGGTTATTTAGGTTTGTAATACTTTGTTACCATAAAAAATAAGAAATACTTTTGTGAATCTACTTGAATATAACCTTTGTGATATTTACAACTATTCTGTATGTGAAATTGCCCCATCAAATGTATAAACAAGTGAGAGGGTTTCAAACTGATTTGCAAAGTATCCTCTGTAAATGTTACAATTTACACCAAAAATAGCATCTTAGTGTGTGCAGTTCCTCACATGAATAAGAGATATTTTTAAAAACAATATTAGTTGGTTTTCACTTTTATCTCCCATAATTGATTTGCCTAACATCTTGTTGTTTTAGTGAGTCCAGAACTTGTTAATAAGATTGAAAATTTTCATAGAATGGATAATTTTGGGGGTGAACTCACATTTGTGTCCATTGGCAGCTTTTATGATGGAGTTTATCTTTTCTTATTGATATGTAATGCATCCAGATGTAATATATATGGTAATCAACTCTCTGTCATATATGTTCAACTGTTTTTCCATCCGCTCTTCCTCACAGTTTTGCATATGTGCATATTTAAAAGGTAAAATTTCAGAAAATTATTTTGTCTTTGAGTCTTGGTAACTTCATTCTGAAAAGAAGTTGAAGATTAAAGAGACTTACTCAGTTTTGACTATTACCCTCTTCTTTAACATTTCTATAGGAAAAGGCATCAGATTTCCATATCGCACTCTGAGATTTTTTTTGACAACATTCATGGTCCATTCATTTATTTGTTTGACCTTTCTTTTTTCAGCCACTGCTGCCAATGGAATGTTCGCTTTTGATATGTTCTAAATAGGACAGCAAGGTGAATACAGAAATTTCACGGGAAATGCGCAGGCTGCTTAGTTTTCTCATGACTGTAAAGATGCATCTGTAATGTAGTCCCTGAATCACCCCACAGCATCTGGTTTAATAATACAGGGACTCGACTATGCATGTTACCCATTAACAAGCACTGTGACTCTCTGGAGGGTACCTGTGCTTCAAATTTCACAACACTCTACCTTTCAGTTTATAGTTGTCTCCAAGTCTTATAGCTAATAAGAATCCAGGTGCTCTCAGCTGGGTCTGCAGATGTCGGGAATTAGGACAGGCACACAGTGGAATGCTTGCTTTCTCTTCTTCCTCCTAGTGTCTGTGACACAGAAGCATTCATCCTCAAGAGAGGCCCAAAAGGTCATCTAGAACAGCAGAGAAGAGAACGCCAAACTACTGACGCCAGAATTCCACAAATAGACCACACTATTGGAAGGGAGTCTGACTTGCTGCAGTTTTAGTGTTAGAATCACTCTTCTTAATGGAATTGACTCACACTCAAAAAGATGTGCTTGATTATACCAGGTGCCGAATGGAAAACACTACACATTGACTCCACTTCCTCTGTCCTTCTGTGACCTCTGCCTCCTTTTATCCTGCTAACTTTATTTATTTAGTTGTTTTTTATGACACGGAAAAATTACTCAATATACTTAACTTTGGCTATTGCTCTTCAGAGATGTAGAAATTGTAATAATGTTGAAGTTTAAGAATTAATCACATTTTTAAATGAATTGTTTACACAGTTATTTGGTAGTTTTTGCAAATCATTCAGTAGTATTTAGTGTGGAGTGTATCATCTTTTCACATCATTCCATAATTTGTCATATTAACGTTCATAATGTCTACATTAAGATTTTAGTTTTCCCCCAAAATATCACCAAGTAAAGCTTAGGTCTCATAGGCTGAGCGGCAGGTAAGGTCACAGTTTTCCTGGCCAAGGCAGAAGAGAGAGCCCTGGGTTAGCAAAGCAGCGCCCTGTGGGAAGTCCCAGCCCTGTCCAAAAATGTCACTTCATCTCAGTCCTGAACCTAAGCATCACAGGAAGCAAAACAGCAGGACTGGCTCAAGCGATCTGCAACTTTCTAAAATAGAGATGAAAGTTTAAGGAAAAAAAGTTATTTTAGGCAAACCACCAGGGAATCCCACGATGTCAGTAGGTTGTCTCATTTGCTTATACATGTCTCATGCAGATAACAAAGGTAATAAAGTATCAACTTCATGATTTCACTGTCAGTTTTCTATTGGCAAGAATGCCTAAACAGGTAAAGCCTCATCCCATGATTCCTTCATTTTTCTGTTTTCGTTTCTCTCAAGTGCATAGAATTCCCTAAATGTGTGTGAGATATTAGTCATCATGTAGAAAACCTTCCTCTGGAGAAACACACGTGGGTGTCCCCAGCTGCAGTTTTGCTCTGTCTCCATCAGCCTCAGCAAGAAACAAATGCAGACTAATAAGACTTTCCTTACATCTTTGGCTCGAGTTTGGTGTTTTTAAAGCATATTTGGAAATAGCCCTAACACACATTTTAAAATAAGAACTAATCATCATTGTGTAGATCACCCTTTCCCCAAATCCCTGGGTTTTATTACATATATATATATATTTCTTTTTTTTTTTT
>NW_016806392.1:380124-391696 GCF_001698545.2 Rhinopithecus bieti | reverse complement strand
CTTTTTTTTTTTTTTGACAGAGTCTTGCTCTGTAGCCCGGGCTGGAGTGCACTGGCGTGATCTCAGCTCACTGCAAGCTCCGCCTCCCGAGTTCACGCCATTCTCCTGCCTCAGCCTCCTGAGTAGCTGGGACTACAGGTGCCCACCACTCCCCCTGGCTAATTTTTTGTATTTTTAGTAGAGATGGGGTTTCACCATGTTAGCCAGGATGGTCTCGATCTCCTGACCACGTGATCCTCCTGCCTCAGCCTCCCAAAGTGTTGGGATTACAGGCATGAGCCACCGCACCCGGCCTATTACGTATGTTTAAAATAAAATAATTATAGAAATAAGTGCTTATGCACAAATATACTAGAAAATTATCCAAGATCTAATAAGTTGAAAATGTATGCAACTTTATATTTTAAAATTTTATTGGAAATCAAACTTGAAGTTTTTCATTTGTTCAGGAGCATGAAAAGGCACGGGAACCCTCTTAGCCTGGGCAGGGATGGATTCACTTGTCTCACTTGGGGACCATTAGATCTTAGCAGTTATTGGGAAGGTATAAGGCACACTGTGCTCATTCTACTTCTAAGCTTAAATAATTGTGCCATTAAGCTTAAATAATTTTGCCACCTGATTCCCATAAGTGGGAGGCAAACACAGTGACCCATCTTTACTTTTAAACTCAGTAGAAAGTATTGCAAGAAAAATTTCCAAAGATAAGATATCCAGAAAGAGGCTCAATACCAGTAAACTGTATATTACTGAGTGTGTCATCACTAATTACATTTGAGGAAGAAGAAAATACTATTCACCTATTTCTCAACTTTGATTTTATCTTCAGATCTTTATGAGATCTGAAATTGAACTCAAAGGACAGGATGTTAAGAAATTCCTCTTAGGATAGACAGCAGTTTCTATCTCTTATCAGGGAAATGAGAACAGATAGAAACAAACCAAAAACAATGAAGATCACACAGTAAATCTTTTCCCATGTTTTTCACTGGTACATCCACTCAAACTCAGCCTCTAAAGTGATGGGCTATAAAACACTTAATGAGTGTGAGGAAAGGGTGGGTTTTAATAGCCCCCAGCTAAATTGGAGTTTTAGTATCAAAGCAGCTAGCAATCTTGCCCTAACAAATGCACAGGAGCTGAATGTGGGAATTTACATGGTGCCTTCATGGGGTACTTCTTTTACCTGGTGGACAGCCTAATGTCTGGTGGTCCCACCCACGACCAGGGGATCTCTCACACAAGAAACTTGTTTAGACTTGGAGACACCCTTGTGGTTTTGTCTGACCTGGGTCCTGAGTAAGCCTGCCTGGCCTTTTCTATGCGCTGGGAGACTGACTTTGTGTTCTCCCCTTCCCCGGGGAACCCTTGGCCTAGTGCATCCCCTTCAAATGGAAGGTGGAAATTCAATATACCACCACAATAGGAAACATGGTCACAAATTTTACCAAGAGGCCCTGGGCCAGGAGGGCACTGTGAGTGGGGAGGGCAGTCCTTTGTCCCCAGGACAGGGGAGGCAGGAATGGAGAGTCAGGCAGGAAGAGAAAGAGAGACAGAGAAAGAGAGATCACACAGCAAATAGCAGTGTATACAAGGGAAAAGGATGTGGGTCACTTTAAGTTCATGAGCAAATTCCCAAATGGTCCCATTAAGGGAAGTTTTGGGAAATTGGGGTGCCCAGTCTGCTAGACAGGAGAGATGCCTCTAAGTGTTTATCTGTGAGCACTGTTTGAGCCCTATGGGTGTAGTATAGAGCTGGAATCTGTGTCATAGGTGATAGAGTCCTGCTTCCGGTATGAGAAAGTCAAACCTGCAATCAAAATCAAAAACCTGCTTCAATGCTGAAGCAACATAAAATTGTAAGAATTCACCAGAGTATGTGTTTCTTAGCATCAACCAAGAGGAGAGTTGGGAAAGTGTATTACACTCAATGAGGGTTGGGAAAACAATAATCAGAGATACATATTTGAAGAAACTAGTCTGGGCACCTGGAACTCCCTGCAGAGAAAGCTAAAGGAAAACAAAAGACACTCTAAAAATATTTACAAAACTTGTCATTATGTTATTGTATAAGATTTTAGGTGCAATGAATAAAATATATATTCTCCTGACTTATTTTTTAATAAGCCCCTTCTTTTCTCCACACATCCCACCTGCTGGTACAACCTCAGGGAAAAGGGAAGAAAAAGGGGCAGGCCTGGAAAGAGACCCAGGAGATTACAGGAGAGATGGGAGGAAGGACAGGGAGGCAGACGGAGGGAGGGTCAGCCAGCAAGGTGACAGCAAGGACAAATGCCCTCTCTGGGCTGGATCACCTTAAGGGAAATACAGAATCAGAGGGGTACTTATAGGGCATCCTGTCTGAGACTGTGGGGAGGGATCTCATCACATTTCCCCGCAATAACTCAGAGGAGCAAAAATAGAGACTGTGAGAGTAATCACAAGCTACCCTTGCATTTGGTATTTGGTGGAGAAGAACCAAAAGGCCTATGTGTTGCACTGAAAGGGAATGAGAACATGGCTCAAAAGTGAGCCTGAGGAGTGTCAGTGGAAGGAACAAAATGACCCCCACAACAAAAGCATCAGGATGGGCCATTACAGCTCAAGCTAAAATCCAGGCAGTCAGCAGCCCAGAAAGGTGGCTGTGGAACAGAGGCGCATGAAAGAGCAGCCCTGTCTGTTTCTAAGACAGAACACACATTACTCAGAGCTCTTCACAGTGCAGCAGAATTGGTTTTCTAGAGAAACTTTGAAACCAACGTTGAAGCGTTAAAAACCAACCCAAAGAAACTCTTTGCTTAAGCTAAGTGATTTATACCTATGTGATAAGAGGCTAGACAGATATTAAAATCGTGGAGCTGGAGAATACTTATGAACAAATAAAAAGGCAGTTACCAGATTTTAATTCATAGCTAATATGTATGTATATGCAAATAAAGATAATTAAAGAAATACACCAAAGTATTTAGGAAGCCTATTGTTGGGAGATGGGATTATAGATTTTTCCTTGAGGATTTTGTTTTTTTTTAGGGGTTCTGCACTAAACACACATATTAGTCAGGCTAAGTTATGTCATGGCAAGAAGACTAGAATCTATGTGGCTTAGCACAGACAGTTTACTCTCCTCATGCGAGTAAGGCTTGCAGTGTGCATCAGCAGCAGACGCTTACCTCATGGTTTCTGAGACAGGACAGCTGGGATGTGGCAACGTGGACCGTGGCTCTTTCTGGTTCCATCTCCCATTTTCTTAGTAAAGGCTGGTCACAGGTCCCCACCTGAAGTCACAAGCTGCCTGGAAAAAGCAAAGCACTGGCTGCCAGAGAGCAGCATGAATCATTTCTTCAGCATCGATTTATTTTTAAGTAAAATAAAATTAAATAAAATTTTAAAATTTGATTTGTAGAAAATTTTCCCAGCCAAAATTTCTCTAATGCCATAAAACTTGAAAAGACCATAAATTTTAAATAATACATTAAAACACTTTCAAAGGTTCTGTAAGCAAAGATAGAAAATCAAAATTATACTTTGAAACATTTTAGAACATGACTAAGGTTTTCTTTTCCCTCAGTCTCCATGAGTTATACTCCAATGTATTCCTTTTTTTTTTTTTTTTTTTTTTTTGGCTTTTACTGTAATCATCCAAGCTTTATTTCCATAAATACATTGTTGATGTAGGTCTCTGCTTGACGCTTCAATATCTATATATCAGCTTGTCTGTCATCATTTTCGATGGTTTTAATTTTCCCTTGTTTTCTTAGAGGAATTCAAGTTTGGGATCTATTCAAGTGTTCACATTTTACACATCAAATATTTATGTATTCCATCTCTAGTGAGATTTTCATCTTGCTCATTAACGTCTCTGCTTCCATGTAACCTACGCTATTTTAACCCAGACCTCTTTAACCCGATCTTTCAGTCCTGCCTCCTGTCTGATTTTCATTCATTGTACTATGCTTTCTTTTCATCCAAACTTATTCTCTTCTTAGCGTTTTGAGGTCCTCCAAGGGGCCGTGCCTTCTTCTATTCTGTTACGGAAGTCAAATAGCTTACTGAAATTACTTTATGATGCCTTGCTTTACAGTGTTTCCAGAGACGCGCTTTTCTTTTCAGCCATGAGAAAAATCACTCTCCTTGCTTTCTTCTGCAGGATTTTGATTCATACATTTCAAGATTATTCTTCTCTCATTACATTTACCAGGAAATAGATATGAAAGCAGACACTGGATTTGCCGGCCAAACCCTGTGGATTCCCCACAGCTGTTCATTTTCTGCCTACGTCATGGGTGGAGGTCCTTTCTGGTGCCCTGCAGAAGCCTGGTTGCATTGCTAGGATGCAGCCCATTGCTTAAGCTGGAGCCCTGCCATGCCCCTGATGCTCAACCAGTGAGAATGCCAATATTGAGGTTTCATGGAAGCCCACCCCTGGTGTCTCCCCTCACCACCTCCTAGCATGGGGATTTCTAATGGGAAACACCTCTCCCTGCACCACTCTTCTCATGTATTTCACAAATGCCTCTACCTAAATTTGTGCTCTGTTTTTTGCAAGGATACTCCCTACAATGGCTGTGAAAGAGGCCTCAGGGGTGAAGCAGTGTTCTAAATGATCAGATTATGGTGCTCATATCATAGAGAAGTTCTGAGGCTAACTACTAACAGACCAAGAAATGTCATCTTATCCTCTCTTTGTTAGTTGGAACTTATCTGATAAGCTTTTTAAAGAAAATTTGTGCTTTTCGTGACATTAAATTAATTGAAATAGCTAAGCTATTGTTTTCAGCCTTCTATAGAATAATTTGATTTCAATACATAAGCTCTAATTTTAATCTAAGATTTGTGAAACACTTTTTCTATAATAAATTGAATTATTTTATCTGCACTATCTTTCCTTTAATAAAATGTGTAAAAGAAATTCCTATTTTAAATTAAGATCAAAAGTCAACATTCTGTTTTGCTGATGATGAATTATGAGATGAGATATTTTAGTGGTTTAATATATATTACAACCTCCATGCTATTTATCTTCATTTTATTCTATAACTTCATGAAGAACAAAATATAGCTATCTCAGTGTATACTTGGTGCAAAATGTTTTATTTGTTTAATATTTCCAACGGGTTGACGTTCTTCAGGAGCTCTTTCTTACCCATGCTGAGAGCAAACCAAGCACTGAAAAATGGCTAAAATAAGACTGCAGATGAAAACGAAGCCTAAATGGGTAAGAGTCTGTTGACTAGGGTTCCAGTCCTTCCTTGCCATAATGTGTGAGCTCAGGAAAATCTTTTTTCATTACTGGTTCCATGCAGAATCTCTTTCATCATTGCACAGTTGTGTCAACCATTGTAAAGATGCACCAGGTTGGAGGCTACTCAAGCAGCGGCAATGCCCCCAGTAATGTCACTAAGTTGATGTATGGAGGACACCACTGCCCTTTGGAGGGGATGCCACTGTGCTTCCCTCACCACGACACTGCCTCCAGGTGCTGGCCACCAGCACACCTCTGCTGCCCTGGGATGCTCGCTGTCCTCGAAGCCCCTACCGCCTCCTCCCACACCACCAACCGTGGTCACCAACCACCACAAAGGAGAGGACTCTGGGTTGTTCCTGTCTAGGTATCACCAGCTCCAATGTGCAGTCGAGTGTGTGGTCTCGAGGGCTGAGGAGCCAGCTGCAAGGAAGGCTGGGAAGTGAGGCCTGATTTCCCACCAAGGTTCAGGAGGTGAAACAGGGTGAGCCTCAGAAAGAAGGACAAAGTTTCACTTGTAAGGAGAAGCAGACAGAATCAGGACTCACCCTGGTTGGTTTGCTTTGCAGCTAGATAAAGGGATTGATTGCCTTTGCCCCATTGGGCAGAGGTATGCTTGAACGGAGCCTCATGCAAGCATCCTCCCCCTGGCCTGTAGGGCTGCAACTTCCTCGTATGCCCCATGGATTTTATGAACTAGTCACATGACTTTACCAGTGATTGATGTACATAAGTCCAGATTGTCTGTCACTAAGCATTCTGACTGTGCAATGTGACCATCACAGCTACACCATCAAAAAAGATCAACAGGGTACTGATGCCTTCCTCTTGGAGCAGAGAGCCTCCAGCCACACTGAGGCCCAAATAGGTGTCTTTATGGGGTGCTGAGAGGCTGGGTTTTTGTGTCTCCACTGCCCTTCTGCCTGGAAGTTCCACCCTGAGCCCTGTGTCTCCTGCATTCTTAGTACCCTATAGCATGATAGCCCGATTTCCAGACATAGATACACGTCCTCATTAATAGACAAACACGTAACTGAAGCTTCCTCCCATATGCTCCACATATCATGGGTCTTTTCAAAACATGTACAAATCAATGCAATTATTAAAAATTAACATCAGGAAAAGATTCAAACAGCTCACCCATAAAAAGTTTCATCAGTCTTGTTCTGTAAACTTAAAGAAGTCATTAAAAGTCTAAAATCCAGGAAATATTTTGAAACATTGCAGCCATCCAAAGCCTCATAGTCTTTGAATAGAAACATTAAAGTTGAAAAGTTGCACGGAAAGTTTAATAACAAGTGTTCTACCCAGAATATAGTAGAGGAACATCTAAACATTGCAGCATTAGGAAAAAGTGATGTCATTAATACTATTCAGATAGAATAAGTCAATTCTAAAAAATTAAATGGATAAGAGAGAGGAAATAGAAACCAACAGAAAGGGCATGTGGCAATCCTGCCAGCTCAAAAGGAGGAAGGGACCCAGAAGTCTTCCCTGCAGGGCTCAGGGTCTTGCAGGGAGGGGCATTCCCTCCTTGCAAGGGCAATAGAGACTCTGGTTTTCATTTGTATATGGAAAAAGCTTGGGGTCTCACTCCTATCCTACATGCAAAATCAGGACAACCTGAAAAGCAATGACTTTTCTTGAACTCAATAGAGAACGGAGATGCAAGGCAAAACACCACCCCAAAATCTGGAGAGACAGGTGTACCCAGAGAGACACAGTGGAGAGCTGCAGCCCTGGAGTAGAGGCTGCTGGAGCACACGCTGGTAGAAAGGCTTAAATGTCAATTTTGATAAATTGCTGAAAATGAATGTGAACTAGCTAGAGGATGAGAAACGTAGAAATGGAAAGTCTTCACCTCCAGGAACCTCACCGGGTTTTCACAGTGATTATATGAGAAAGCTATCTTTATGTCTCTGGCAGAGAAGGGTGAGAGGAATCATTGTAAAATATGCCCAGACCCTTCTCCTTAATGGAGGCTTAATTTTCCTAGAAAAAACTGCCAGAATCTTATCCCAGTTGGGGGAAGGGTGTTCTGTCCCCACTATCTCCCTCTCACTTCTGTATCACCTGACGGAAAGAACAGTTAACGGGGAGCAGGCTTCAGGGATGTAGACCGGGAATGCTGCAGCCAAGGAAGGGAGGAGGGGTGAGAATAAGGTAGGAAGCTACATCCGTGGACAGACAGCTGGGAGGTCACAGGCCCAAGACACAGGCTGTCGCCAACACCGAGATTTAATTAGAGGATTACAGATGCTCTCTCTCCCCCACCTTCCTGCCACACCACCAGGACTCCGATGGAACTACCATAGAGGACAACTGCAGGAGCTGCAAGACACTCACCCTGGGAGAGGCGGAGCCAATGAACGCACCAAACAGAAACAGAAACAAACAAAAAACCCGATCATTAGAGAATGTTAAGCCCCCAGTACCCATAGCTACAGCAAACTTTAAGCATTGCCCAACTTCCAGATGTAATAACACGAATTCTCACACTAAAGGTCATTTACCTTAGTTCCTCTTATCTAGTAAAACATGTCTGGCTAACAACAACAAGAACAACAACAATAACAACAAAGAGGTGTGTCAAACACCAAGGAAAACACAGAGGAGACAATGCAGTGATCAGAACCAGACTGAGATATGACATGGATGCTGGAAGGAGCAAACAATATTTAAAATAATTAGAATGAATAGCTAAAGGGCTCTCACAGAAACAGTAGACAGTACACAGGGACAGATGCATCATAGAAATAGAGATAGAAACTAACAAAGGATCAAAAGGCAATGTGAACAATTAAAAACACTGCAAAAAAATGAAGGGAGTCTGTCATGGGATCCTCAGTAGAATGGAGTAGCTGAGGGAAAAAAATTATTAAACTTGAAGCTATGTCAGCAGAATGTCCCCACACTGAAATGCAAAGAGATAAACAAATGAAGACCAAGCAAACGCATAGCATTCAAGAACCAGCGAGCCATTCCAAAGTTTATCACTTGTGTAACCGAAACACCAGAAGGCAAGTCGGAGCAGGAAAAATACTCAAAAGTAATAGTGTTCAAGAATATTCCAAAAATAATTATAGACACCAAATCAGAGATCTAGGAAGCTCAGAGAACTTCAAGAAGAATAAATACCAACACACACACACACACACTCATGCATGCACGCATGCACGCACACACACATGCACGCACACACACATGCACGCACACACATGCACGCACACACAGACATATTTCAACTGCAGAAAACAAGATAATGGGAACATTATATATAACACTATATATAAAAGAAGGAAACGTAAAATGAACACCTATCTATAGAGGAAAATGGGTAACAATTTCAGCAGACGTCTAATCAGGAACCAAACAGGCAAGAAGAGAGTGGAATATATTAGGTGTTGAAAGAAAAATGACCCATCAACGTCTAATTCTATACCCAGTGAAATTGTGCTTTCAAAATAAAGGGGTGCATTTTGAGAGGCTGAGGCAAAATGATCACTCAAGCCTAAGAGTTTGAGACCAGACTGCACAACATAGAGAGACCCCACCTCATCTCTACAATAATTTTAAAAGTTAGCCAGGTGTGATGGTGCACACTTATAAATCCTAGCTACTCAGGAACCTGAGGCAGGAGGATCCCTTGAGCTTGGGAGGTCGAGGCTACAGTGAGCTATGATGGTGCCACTGCACTCCAGCCTGGGCAACAGTGTGAGACTCTGTCTTAAAAAAAAAAAACTCAAGCCTGTAATCCCGGCACTTTGGGAGGCCGAGACGGGCAGATCACGAGGTCAGGAGATCTAGACCATCCTGGCTAACATGGTGAAACCCCGTCTCTACTAAAAAAAATACAAAAAACTAGCTGGGCGCAGTGGCGGGCGCCTATAGTCCCAGCTACTCCGGAGGCTGAGGTAGGAGAATGGCATAAACCCGGGAGGCGGAGCTTGCAGTGAGCTGAGATCTGGCCACTGCACTCCAGCCTGGGCGACAGAGCAAGACTCCGTACCCCCCCCAAAAAAAAATTAAATGAGCAATAAATATCTTGTTAAATGAAAAAGAAAATTGATCATATACCCAAACTCTTTCTTGCAATCATATATGCTACATATGAACACCTTATCTATCTATCCAACTTTGTATCTTCATACTGCTAGCTATCTATTTAATATCTCTTTATTTATCCACATGCTTAACCACCTGTCCAACTAGCTCTCCGTCTTTTCTTCTTTCTTTTCCAAACATTACCTATTCCGGAGAATTATAGAGGTGAAAACTCAGAAGATAGGTGAACAGATTATGTGTAAGTTTTATAATTATAATTTAAGAAAACCTAAAAAATGTTCAGCTCACCTAATAGGAATTGGTTATTATAATAGCATAATACTGGTTTATGAAGTTGACCCTAGAACAGCAGAGGCTTGAACTACTGGGGCTCACTTTTGTGCAGCTTTCCTCCCCTTCTGCCACCACTGAGACAGCAAGACCAACTCCTCCTCTGCCTCCTCCTCCTCAGCCCACTCAACATGAAGACAAGGAGAATGCAGGCCTTTCTGATGATCAACTTTCACTTAATGACTAGTAAATGTATTTTCTGTTCCTTACAATTTTTTTTATTATTATACTTTAAGTTCTAGGGTACATGTGCACAATGTGCAGGTTTGTTACATATGTATACATGTGCCATGTTGGTGTGCTGTACCCATTAACTCGTCATTTACATTAGGTATATCTCCTAATGCTATCCCTCCCTCTTCCCTCCTCCCCACAATAGGCCCTGATGTGTGATGTTCCCCTTCCTGTGTCCAAGTGATCTCATTGTTCAATACCCACCTATGAGTGAGAATATGCAGTGTTTGGTTTTCTGTTCTTGCAATAGTTTGCTGAGAATGATGGTTTCCAGCTGCATCCTTGTCCCTACAAAGGACACAAACTCATCCTTTTTTATGGCTGCATAATATTCCATGGTGTATATGTGCCACATTTTCTGAATCCAGTCTGTCACTAACGGACATTTGAGTTGATTCCAAGTCTTTGCTATTGTGAATAGTGCTGCAATAAACATGCGTGTGCATGTCTTTATAACAGCACGATTTATAATCCATTGAGTATATACTCAGTAATGGGATAGCTGAGTCAAATGGTATTTCTAGTTCTAGATCCTTGAGAAATCGCCACACTGTTTTCCACAATGGTTGAACTAGTTTACAGACCCACCAACAGTGTAAAAATGTTCCTATTTCTCCACATCCTCTCCAGCACCTGTTGTTTCCTGACTTTTTAATGATTGCCATTCTAACTGGAGTGAGGTGGTATCTCGTTGTGGTTTTGATTTGCATTTCTCTGGTGGTGAGTGATGATGAGCATTTTTTCATGTGTCTGTTGGCTGCATGAATGTCTTCTTTTGAGAAGTGTCTGTTCGTATCCTTTGCCCACTTTTTGATGGGGTTGCTTGTTTTTTTCTTGTAAATTTGTTTGAGTTCTTTGTAGGTTCTGGATATTAGCCCTTTGTCAGATGAGTAGATTGCAAAAATTTTCTCCCATTCTGTAGGTTGCCTCTTCACTCTGATGGTAGTTTCTTTTGCTGTGCAGAAGCTCTTTAGTTTAATTAAATGCCATTTGTCAATTTTGGCTTTTGTTGCTCTTGCTTTCGGTGTTTTAGACATGAAGCCTTTGCCCATGCCTATGTCCTGAATGGTATTGCCTAGGGTTTCCTCTAGAGTTTTGTGGTTTTAGGTTTAACATTTGAGTCTCCAATACATCTTGAATTAATTTTCATATAAGGAGTTAGGAAAGGATTCAGTTTTAGCTCTCTACTGATGGCTAGCCAATTTTCCCAGCACCATTTATTAAATAGGAATCCTTTCCCCATTTCTTGTTTTTCTCAGGTTTGTCAAAGATCAGATGGCTGTAGATGTGTGGTATTATTTCTGAGGGCTCTGTTCTATTCCATTGGTCTATATCTCTGTTTTGGTACCAGTACCATGTTGTTTTGGTTACTGTAGCTTTGTAGTATAGTCTGAAGTCAGGTAGCATGATGCCTCCAGCTTTGTTCTTTTGGCTTAGGATTGTCTTGGCAATGTGGGCTCTTTTTTGGTTCCATATGGACTTCAAAGCAGTTTTTTCCAATTCACTGAAGAAAGTCATTGGTAGCTTAATGGGGATGGCATTGAATCTGTAAATTACCTTGGGCAGTGTGGCCATTTTCACAATATTGATACTTCCTATCCATGAGCATGGTATGTTCTTCCATTTGTTTGTGTCCTCTTTGATTTCACTGAGCAGTGGTTTGTAGTTCTCCTTGAAGAGGTCCTTTACATCCCTTGTAAG
>NW_016806392.1:367141-378993 GCF_001698545.2 Rhinopithecus bieti | reverse complement strand
TTTACATTTGCTGAGGGGTGCTTTACTTCCAACTATGTGGTCAATTTTGGAATACGTGTGATGTGGTACTAAGAAGAATTCATATTCTATTGATTTGGGGTGGAGAGTTCTGTAGATGTCTATTAGGTCCACTTGGTGCAGAGTTGAGTTCAGTTCCTGAATATCCTTGTTAACTTTCTGTCTTGTTGATCTGTCTAATGTTGACAGTGGGGTGTTAAAGTCTCCCATTATTATTGTGTGGGAGTCTAAGTCTCTTTGTAAGTCTTGCTTTATGAATCTGGGTGCTTTATGACTTGCTTTATGAATCTGGGTGCTTTATGACTTGCTTTATGAATCTGGGTGCTCCTGTATTGGGTGCATATATACTTAGGATAGTTAACTCTTCCTGATGAATTGATCCCTTTACCATTATGTAATAGCCTTCTTCGTCTCTTTTGATCTTTGATGGTTTAAACTCTGTTTTATCAGAGACTAGGATTGCAACCCCTGCTTTTTTTGTTTGTTTGTTTTCCATTTGCTTGGTAGATCTTCCTCCATCCCTTCATTTTGAGTCTATGTGTGTCTCTGCATGTGAGATAGGTCTCCTGAATACAGCAAACTGATGGGTCTTGACTCTACCCAATTTGCCAGTCTGTGACTTTTAACTGAACCATCTAGTCCATTTACATTTAAGGTTAATATTGTTATGTGTGAACTTGATCCTGTCATTATGGTTATTAACTGGTTATTTTGCTCGTTAGTTGATGCAGTTTCTTCCTAGCCTCAATGGTCTTTACATTTTGGCATGTTTTTGCAATGGCTAGTACCTATTGTTCCTTTCCATGTTTAGTGTTTCCTTCAGGATCTCTTGTAGGGCAGGCCTGGTAGTGACAAAATCTCTAAGCATTTGCTTGTCTGTAAAGGATTTTATTTCTCCTCCACTTATGAAACTTAATTTGGCTGGATATGAAATTCTGGGTCGAAAATTCTTTTCTTTAAGAGTGTTGAATATTGGCCCCCACTCTCTTCTGGCTTGTAGAGTTTCTGCCGAGACATCTGCTGTTAGTCTAATGGGCTTCCCTTTGTGGGTAACCTGACCTTTCTCTATGGCTGCCCTTAACATTTTTTCCTTCATTTCAACTTTGGTGAATCTGACAATTATGTGTCTTGGAGTTGCTCTTCTGGAGGAGTATCTTTGTGGCTTTATCTGTAGTTCTTGAATTTGAATGATGGCTTGCCTTACTAGGTTGGGGAAGTTTTCCTGGATGATATCCTGAAGAGTGTTTTCCAACTTAGTTCCATTTTCCCTGTCACTTTCAGGCACACCAATCAGATGTAGATTTGGTCTTTTCACATAATCCCATATTTCTTGGAGGCTTTATTCATTTCTTTTTACTCTTTTTTCTCTACACTTCTCTTCTCGCTTCATTTCAGTCATTTGATCTTCAATCACTGATACACTTTCTTCCAGTTGATGAGTCGGTTACTGAAGCTTATGCATTTGTCACATAGTTCTTGTGTCATGGTTTTCATCTCTATCAGTTCATTTATGGTCTTCTCTGCATTGATTATTCTAGTTATCCATTCTTCCATTCTTTTTTCAAGGTTTTTAGTTTCTTTGTGCTGGGTACGTACGTAGTTCCTCCTTTAGCTCTGAGAAGTTTGATTGACTGAAGCCTTCTTCTCTCAACTCGTCAAACTCATTCTCTGTTCAGCTTTGATCCGTTGCTGGTGATGAGCTGCGTTCCTTTGGAGGGGAAGATGCACTCTGATTTTTTCAATTTCTAGCTTTTCTGCACTGCTTTTTCCCCATCTTTGTGGTTTTATCTGCCTTTGGTTTTTGATGACGGTGACATACTGATGGGGTTTTGGTGTGGGTGTCCTTACTGTTTGTTAGTTTTCCTTCTAACCATCAGGACCCTCAGCTGCAGGTCTGTCGGATTTTGCTTGAGGTCCACTCCAGACTCTGTTTGCCTGGGTATCAGCAGCGGAGGCTGCAGAAGATAGAATATTGCTGAACAGCGAGTGTTGCTGTCTGATTCTTGCTCTGGAAGCTTTGTCTCAGAGGTGTTACCAGCCATGTGAGGTGTGAGGTGTCGGTCTGCACCTAGTGGGGAATGTCTCCCAGTTAGGCTACTTAGGGTCAGGGACCCACTTGAACAGGCAGTCTGTCTGTTCTCAGATCTCAACCTCTGTGCTGGGAGAACCACTGCTCTCTTCGAAGCTGTCAGACAGGGACATTTACATCTGCAGAGGTTTCTGCTGCTTTTTGTTTAGCTATGCCCTGTTCCCAGAGGTGGAGCTTTTTCTCTAGCTTACTTTCTTCTAAGAATACAGTATTTAATACACAAAATATGTGTTAATCAACTGCTTATGTTATCAGTAAGGCTTACAATCAACAGTAGGGTATTCATAGTAACTTTTTGGGGGAGTCAAAAGTTATACAATGCTTGGCTTTGCAAAAAGACAGTCCCCTAACTCCTGCATTGTTCGAGGGTCAACTATAACTATGTGTGATAATAAATATAATACTGGTAACATACTATAACATAAATAGGATTGTTTGTCATTTCTTCTTAATTAGGACATGTAACATGCACATAAGAGATTATGTGTAAATTCATGCAAAGTTGAAGGAATGGAGAGTTTGCATTTTTACTGTAGCTATTCTATGGAGAAGTGGGACAGCTTCCATTCTGACACCTCTTACTGAGGCCCCTTGTGATAAATTCTCTCTGGCCTCCATTTTTCCACTTCCACTGGGCCTATGAAACCCAGCTCTGGGGATGCCAGAGATCTTCAGATACACTCACAGAAAATGGATATTTCACTCTGCACTAGAAACATTTCAGCTCATGTTGTAACACTGGCTGTCTCATAAAGACCTGGTCCAACTCAAAATGTATTTTCTTAATAATCTTTAAATAAGAGTATTTTCAGTTGCAAAGATATGCTTGTTAGAAAATATGTTTCCAGATTTTTCAGAATATGAATTTCTGAAGAGAAAATTATATAAAGATACCTTTGGTAATCAGTAAAAAGGAGAATCACCAATAGACTATACAAATCTATAACAAGGCTTGCACTTCCATAGTTCTAAGCTTGTACTATAGATTTCTTTTTAATACTATAATAAATTGTATTCTGAATATCCTTGTACATCTAAAAAAGCATTATTTTCCTGTCAGGTACCATAATGTCTTGATGAGTCAGAGACAGGAATTGTGCATGATGTAATGTCTTTCCAAATCTATTGGGAGTTTGTGATCACTAAGATAAGGCATAGCTTCCAAGCTTCTTCAATATCTGGTTGTTTTCTGTAACAACAGTTTATTTACTCTACTCATTTAAGAACAGCACGAGAATTTAATGGTGTAAGTGCATGTGTTCAGAATAAGGACTCTGAGTCTCACTTTTCTCCTCATCAAAACATCTGGCTTTATTATAGCTGCCTAAAAATTCTGTTAGCAAATAAAGCTACTCATCCCATCACTAAAATTAAATGGATAAGTCTTAGGGCAATAATGCCTTAGTAAAGTGATTCATACCAAAGTGCATAGATTGACATAAATTTCTTCTTCCTATCCACAGGTGTTGATTAAGAGATCATAGAACATCACAAGGTCACTTGAGCACCATCATGAAAGTGTGTGTGAATGAAAGTAAAGTATAAGGACAATGATGGCTTTTTGGCCATTGCCGATGTTTATTTCACAATTTTCTGTAGAGTTAATCCTGATTGTAAAGTCATTGCCTAATTAAGAAGAACGTGTTCTCTACATGTGTAAAACTAGGTTAAAATATATTTGGTTTTATAATTCAGCAAAGGGAAAATTTCATTTTAATAATGATTATTCAAATTATTAAAGATCTACAGTTATAAAATCTTTAGGCATATTCAATAGCGATATTCAAATTCATTGAAGATTCATAGTTAAGGAATTATTGGATGCTGATATTTGAACATCTTTGAAGGGATTGTGAAAAGCTAACAAAGGGAAGATCCCAAACTAAAAATCAGCATCTCCATAATCCCAATCCAAGGCCTTTACCTTACTACTTAATACAGTTCATTTTTGTCAGGCAGCACAGCTATACGTTTTAATTGAAATTATAAAATGACAGACTTGATCAATAAAAATTCCCTGTGGTGACAATAGTTTTTAAATCTAATCATGATAGAAGAACTATGTGATTACAGACACTGGCCAAAATAAATACGTGCTATCCACTGAATAGGATGCTTTTCTTCCCTAGTTAAATCTGCTGGAAGACCTGCTTACTCAACAAGCTAAATTGATTATTAGCTTAGAAAACTTGCTTACCTAAGGGTATATGCTACCTATAATGGCGATTCAGACACATGTTCAGTACACAAATGAATCATTTTCTAAATCAAGTACAGCTAATCCAAAATGTTTAAAGGTATGTATGGTAAGAGCTGAATAGATTGGGCACCAAGTTACTCTCATATACTCGTGACTTCAGCTATTATATCTGAAACATCCACTCTCCAGCACAAAGCAATCAAGAGAGCAGGGAAATTGCCAGAAAAATCAGGGTTAACCTCATCTTTGGATAATACTCACTTGCTATGTTCATCAGTTTAAAATTTACTATCAAAGATATCTATTGTGTCAAGAATTACAAGAATCTGAAAAAGAATTCATCATTTATTCTGTCATTAGATGGCATATTAGGGATCTCCAGGGGACAGAACAAATAGAAAATATATATATATTTATATTTATATATATTTTTATATATGCTACTACTCAATAAACTCAATATACGTATTGAATAAAAATATATATAAAATATATATAATACTACTCAATAAACTCTTCTCCATATATATATATATATATATATATATATATATATATTTTTTTTTTTTACTATACTAATACTCATGTGAGTATTAACTCACATGATCACAAGGTCCCACAGTAGGCTGTCTCCAAGCTGAGGAGCAAGGAAAGCAGTCTGAGTTCCAAAGCTGAAGAACCTGGTGTTCGATGAGTGGATGTTTGAGGGCAGGAAGTATCTAGCACGGGAGAAAGATGTAGGCTGGGAGGCTAAGCCAGTCTAGCCTTTTCATGTTTTTCTGTCTGCTTTATATCCTGGCCACACTGGCAGCTGATTAGATGGTGCCCACCCAGATTAAGGGTAGGTCTGCTTTCCCAGCCCATTTATTCGAATATGAATCTCCTTTGGCAGCACTGTCACAGACACAACCATGATCAATAATTTGCATGCATCAATTCAATCAAGTTGACACTCAGTATTAACCATCCCAAGTCCACCCCTTGTTCGATTGAACCCATACACATCTCCTGAGATTATACATAATCTTCAAATGAAGACAATAATGAGGTCATAATTACACCTAACATAATACAACTATCCTTCTTACAAATGGAAATGCACTAATCCCCAACCCAAATACTATTACATAAAGTTAACAATACTTAAGTGCTGATATGAAATCAACAAATCCTATGTCACATGATAAAGGAAAAAGAAAATAAAATGAAGATGTGTTCTTAGTACAAGTGTACACATGCGCAAACATGCTTTTAATGAAAGAAAGAGGAAATGCTCATAACAATTACAGTCCTTATTTCTGCAACTGGTCACGTTATCATAGCTGGTATTGATGACTACCTTCTTCTGCTACTCATTCTGTATTCCTTTTGGCTTCAGCAAGCACCTCATCAGGTTGTGTTTTTTTTCCTGGTGGAGTGACCTAAACCTTCATTCCTGAAGGGTCTGGACCATTTGTAATCCCGCCTAGATTGGGTTATTGTAGGTTCCCATTGACCTTAATCACAGGGCATGGTAATACTAAGAGATGCCCTAATGGATCTCCTGTATTCCATGCATACTTTTCCTTACCTCTGTTGTGGAGTAGTAGACTATTTCATCTTGATAGTGTGGGTCAATCCCACCAGCAAACACTGTAACTCCCTTCTTAGCCTGTTGACTTAAAGGTAGGAGGATCTCAAAGTGTCCAGGTGGCAATCTTAACTTCCAGTTTAATGAAACCATTGTTGTGTCTACTGGTGGCAGCCTTCCTCCCTCTAGGCCAGCAGAACATAATGTCGCAGACACAGGAAGCAAAAATTTTGCTAGTGGATCACTAGGGGGGACAGTGAATGGTGCCACTTCCACTTCCACCCCTTGATTCCTAGACCTGTGAATTCTGGCTGTGAGAGAAACAATACCATATATTGGATGCTAATTCAGAGCATACACAGATTTCTGGAGAACTTTGCCCCAGCCCTGCAAAGTATTGTCACTGAGTTGGCACCATAAATGTGACTTCAAAAGGCCATTCCACCATTCTATCAATCCAGCCACTTGAGGATGATGAGGAACATGGTAAGACCAGTGAATTCTATGAGCAGGACCCCACTGTCACACTTCTTTAGCTGTAAAGTGATTCCTTGGTCAGAGGTAATGCTGTGTGGAATACCATGACAGTGGATAAGGCATTCTGTGAGTAGTCTTAGTCTTGACAGAAGCATGTGTGCAGGATAGGCAAATCCATATCCAGAGTAAGTGTCTATTCCAGTGAGGACAAACCACTGCCCTTTCCATTATGGAAGAGGTCCAATATAATCAACCTGCCACCAAGAAACTGGCTGATTACCCCAAGGAATGGTGCCATGTTGAGGGCTCAGTGTTCTCTGCTGCTGGCAAATTGGCCACTCAGCAGTGGCCATAGCCAGGTCAGCCTTGATGAGTGGAAGTCCATGTTCCTGAGCCCATGAGTAACTTTCATCCCTGCCACCATGGCCACTTTGTTCATGACCCATTGGACAATGATGAAGGTGTGTGGGGAAAGAGGCTGAGTGGTGTCCACAGAACAAGTCATCCTTTCCACTTGTTTATTAAAATCCTCCTCTGCTGAGGTCACCAGTGGGTGAGTACTCACATGGGATACAAATATCTTTACAGTTTTTGGCCACTCAGAGAGGTTCATCCACATACCTCTTTTCCAAATTTCTTTGTCACCAATTTTCCAATCATGCTTCTTCCAAGTGCCTTACCATCCATCCAAACCATTGGCTACAGTCCATAAATCATTATATAATCACACATCTGGCCATTTCTCCTCCCATGCAAAGGGAAAAACCAGGTGCACTGCTCAACCTTCTGTCCACTGGGAAGATTTCTCTTCATCACTGTCCTTCAGGGATGTCCAAGAAAGGCATAGGGCTGCCGCTGTCCACTTTCAAGTAGTGCCTGCATATCGTGCAGAACCATCTGTGAAACAGCACCTAATCTTCTGTTCCTCTCTCAACTGATCACAGGGACCTCCCCATGAGACCAACGGTGCAGGCTGGGGGAGAGAAGGCAGGATGGTAGGAGTAGAGACCATGGACATTTGAGCCACTTCCTCATGTAACTCACTTGTGCCTTCAGGACTTGCTCAAGCCCAATCATGTATATACCACTTCCATTTGATGATGGAATGCTGATCTGCATGACCTACTTTATGGCTAGATGGGTCAGAAAGCACCCAGATCCTGACAGACAGTTCAGGTCACATGGTGGCTTGATGACACATCGTCAAACATTCAGTTTCCACTAAAGCCCAGTAACAGGCCAACAGCTGTCTTTCAAAAGGAGAGCAGTTATCTAAAGAAGATGGCAGGGCCTTGCCAATAAGTTCCAATATCATCCCTATCTGCCACTGACACTTCAAGCATCATTGGATCTGCTGGATCATATGGCCTAAGTGGCAGAGCAGCTTCCACAGCAGCCTGGACATGTTGCAGAGCCTTCTCCTGTTCTGGACCCCACTCAAAACTGGTCACTCAATGAATGGGCTGGAGTAACACACCCAAGTGAGGAATGTGTTGCCTCCAAAATCCAAATAGGTTCACTAGGTGTTGTACCTCTTTCTTGGTTGTAGGAGGAGCTAAATGCAGCAACTTATCCTTCACCTTAGAAGGAATATCCCCACACCACTGAACCCCTAGAAATTTTACTGAGGTAGAAGGTCCCTGAATTTTAGTCAGATTTATTTCCCATCCTCTGGCACACAAATGTCTTACCAATAATTCCAGTGTGTTTGCTACTTCGTGCTCACTGGATCCAATCAGCATAATGTCATCAATGTAATGGACCAGTGTGATTTCTTGTGGAAGTGAAAAACAATTAAGATCTCTCTGAGTAAGATTATGACACAAAATCAGAGAGTTGATATACCCCTGAGGTAAGACAGTAAAGGTAGATTACTGGCCTCGCCAGCTGAATGCAAATTACTTCTGGTGGGCCTTATGGACAGGAATGGAGAAAAAGGCATTTGCCAAGTCAATGGCTGCATACCAGGTACCAGGAGATGTGTTAATTTGCTCAAGCAATGAAACCACATCTGGTACAGTGGCTGCAATTGGAGTCACCACTTGGATAAGCTTACAATAATCTACTGTTATTTTCCAAGATTTATCTGTCTTCTGCATAGGCCAAAAAGGAGAACTGAATGGGAATGTGGTGGGAATCATCGCCCCTGCATCTTTCAAGTCCTTGATGGTGGCACTAATCTCTGCAATCCCTCCAGGAATGCAATAATGGTTTAGATTTACTATTTTTCTAGATAGAGGCAGCTCTAAAGGCTTCCATTCGGCCTTTTTCACTATAATAACCCTCACCCTACCAGTCAGTGAGCCAATGTGGGGGTTCTGCCAGCTGCTAAGTATGTCTACACCAATTATGCATTCCGGCACTGTGGAAATGACCACAGGATGAGTTCAGGGATCCATGAGACCCACTGTAAGTCAGACCTGGGCTAAAACTTCACTAATTACCTGACCTCCATAAGCCCCTATGTTAACTGGAAGAACACAATGACATTTTGGGTCCCCTGGAATCAACATCAGCTCAGAGCCAATGTCCAGTAGCCCCTGAAATGACTGAACATTTCCCTGTTCCCAGTGAACAGTTACCCTGGTAAAAGGCTGGAGATCTCCTTGGGGAAGCTTGGGAGAAAGATTCACTGCATAAATTGTTGATAAAGTAGTGGGGTCCTTCCTCAAGAGGATCCAGTCTGCCCTTCATTCAAGGGGTTCTGGGTATGTAAACTAGCTCAAGTCTGGAAATTGTCTGAGGGGGCGTGATTCTCTGTTTTTATAATTCAAATCAATCATTCGTCCATTTGACCTGGAAGTTATCTGCTTATATAAATTAGGTAGGAATGCAGTAGGCTTCCTATCAAATTCACTGCTGGAACACTGTGATTAATTAGGCAATGCCAGAGCTCTAAACAAATCAGACTATTCTGATTGCTGCTTTGCCTCTGCTGTTCATTATGGTAGCTGTGTCCACCTTTACTTTGATGGTTGAGTGCTGCCACTTGGCCCCTGCCACCTTGGGATCCAATTATTCCCAATGTATTTAAATTTCATAGTTGAGTGACTGCAATTCCCACTGTTAGAGTTGACATACAGAAAAGAGAATTATAGGGCTCTTCAAAGATGCAGGTGCTGCCCTCACAAATCTATTTTGCAAAGCATTGGTCAAGGATATATCTTCTGGTCCCTCCCAGCTGTGATGAGTAGGTCTAAAGTGACTAATCCACTCCACCATCCCAATCTCCCTAGGCCTTTGGATCCCTTTCTCTACATTAAACCAAGCGAGATCAGGCATCTCCAACTCACTCACAGTGGGACATCTTTCAATCCATATTTCAGCTAACCAAGCAACTAAACTATTAGAACATTTTTTAACTACCTCAGCTGAAACAGTAAATGCAGAATCCCTACTTAGTGGGCCCAAATCAAAAAATTTAGCCTGATCCTACTCTATGTTCCTTCCACAATTATCCCATACCCTTAATATCCATTCCCATGCCTCTTCTCCAGATTTCTGCTTATATAAATTGGAAAATTCAAGCAGTTCTTTGCAAGTGTAGTGCAACTCCTTATGGGTCATACTCTTAACCTCACTTCTAGGGGACCACAGGCACTTTAGTCTAGTTATAGGTCTAGAAACAAACAGGGGTATTAGGGTAGCTTCTGATGAGAATCAACGTTATCTTCCCCAGCAACTGCCTCAGGAGAGGCCATCACTGTTGCCTGAGGTAGTGTAGGGTTTATCTCCTCAGACAAAGGTGGAAAGGCTGATGGGAGCATGGGTTGGGGAGGGGATGTTGCCACTACTGGGAATGGGGAAGCTGTTTCTTCTGTCAAAAAAATTTAATCAGAGTTTATAAGCTCAGTGTTCCCAGCTTCATCAGGGTCCTCCCATACCCCATTCTGAGTTGCAAGATCCCATTCTTTTCTAATCAATGTCCTGACTTTAACAGTAGACACTTGGCAAGACAGTGCATGAACCTTTCATTGCAGGCCAGCCACTTGCATGATAAGAGCTTGTGTCTGTTTTTCCACAATTTCAGCTCTTTCTTTACAGAAAATAAGACTCTCACTTAAGGCAATCTTAGCAGATTTGAGGCTCAGTATCCGCTTCCGAAACTGGGAGTTTGAATCCCTGAGTTCATCTTTTCTTTCATCATTTTGTCCAGTGAACCTAGAAGCAACCAACAAACTTCATTATGTTCCTTGGTTCTCCACACATAGACAAAGGTATTATGTATAGGGTCACTAAACTTTTTGTCTCTCAATAGTTATGAATCAGGAGTGTCAAATGCATTTATTTTGCATAACTCTCTAAACAGTTCATGCCAAGGACTATCAGTGTTCTCCACACTATTAGAAGTAGAGTCCTTGGCATTTTTGGATCTAATCATATTAAGCAGCCAACTCCAGAAACCCCAAAACCAATGAAAGAACTCCATCCTTAATATGCTGTTCCTCCAGAACCAGTCCTGGCACCAAAACCTGTATTAATCAGGGTTCTCTAGAGGGACAGAACTAATAGGTTATACATATATATACATATAAAGGGAAGTTTATGAAGTAGTATTGACTTGCATGATCACAAAGTCCTACAATAGACTATCTGCAAGCTTAGGAGCAAGGAAGGCAGTCCGAGTTTCAATGCTGAAGAACTTAAAGTCTGATGTTTGGATGTTTGAGGGCAGGAAGCATCCAGCACAGGAGAACGATGTAGGCTGGGTGGCTAAGCCAGTCTAGCCTTTTCATGTTTTTCTGCCTGCTTTATATCCTGGCCTCACTGGCAGCTGATTAGATGGTGCCCACCCAGATTAAGGGTGGGTCTGTCTTTCTCAGCCCACTGACTCAAATGTTAATCTCCTTTGACAACACCCTCACAGACACACCTAGAATCAATACTTTGCATTCTTCAATGCAATCAAGGTGACACTCAGTATTAACCATTACAGATGCCTCATTTCACCTGAAATTTACTTAAAGGGCTTGCTTTGTAATGAAAATACAACCATTTACTCATCCATCCGATTTATAAATATTTTACTTACATTGTTTTAGATTTTCTTTATTATTTTCTTATTTTAAATATAATTTGTTTACCAACTGTCTGCCATTTTATCTGATAATTTTTAAAATATTTTCTTACAGAGGCTGAGTGTGGTGGCTCATGCTTGTAATCCCAGCACTTTGGGAAGCCAAGTCGGGTGGACCACAAGGTCAGGAGATTGAGACCATCCTGGCTAACACGGTGAAACCGTGTCTCTACTAAAAATACAAAAAATTAGCTGGGCATGGTGGTGGGTGCCTGTGGTCCCAGCTACTGGGGAGGCTGAGGCAGGAGAATAGTGGGAACCCAGGAGGTGGAACTTGCAGTGAGCTGAGATCATGCACTCCAGCCTGGTTGACAGAACGAGACTCCACTTAAAAAAAAAAAAAAGTTGTAGTTTAGATGTTGTCAACTCATTATTTATTCTCTGCATTCCTGGCAAGACAGTTTTTATAACTGCATGATCA
>NW_016806392.1:291583-362710 GCF_001698545.2 Rhinopithecus bieti | reverse complement strand
AAATTGAAGTAAATATGTTAGGCATTATACGAATAAAAATTTTCTTTTTGCCTCTATAGTGTGTTAATATTCCCATGAGATATATTGATTGTAGATCTTGTTCACATTGTTTAAAATTAAACGATTCCTCAAAGGGTCAATGTCACACCCACATATGTCTGGGAGATGAGGGTTGCATTTTAGATTAAAAGATACTTTTCTTTTTAATAATAAAAAAAAAAAAAGAAACAAGTAAAACCAAGAATCAGCAGAGTTTGGGAATATAACAACTGGAGGGTTTGGAGAACTCTGATGGTAGAATTTTTCAGCATGGGTCCAGTTGCATTTGATTTTACATGGACAAACAATTATACTTTAAATTCCATAATCCCTCTTCCTCCTTCCTTTTATACTCTCGCAGAAGAGGCACAGCAGTACCTCCTCCAATACGAATCAATACCTACACAATACAGGTGTCTTTCTAGGGTTTTTATTTGATTCTCATTCATTTAAATGTACACTTCTATTTTTCTATCCCTCACACAATTATATTTTCTTTTTTATTAGTCTTATAAATTTGAGATTTTACCAGCATATGTGAACCATTTTTCATTTCTTATTCTCTCCTGTCATGGGCCTTCACATGAAAAGCTCAGCGTGCTTCTTTCTATGTGGTCATAATATGATGATGATGATGATGATGATCATGACGGTGATTATCGTGGTGGTGGTAGAGATGATGATGGTGGTTGTGGTGATAATGACGGTAATAATGGAGATGATTGTGGTGGTGGTGATGATAGTGTTGATGATGATGATGGTGGTGATGATGATGATGGTGATGGTGGTGGTGGTGATGGTGGTGATGATGATGATGGTGGTGATGATGATGGTGATGGTGGTGGTGGTGGTGGTGGTGATGATGATGATGGTGATGGTGGTGGTGGTGATGGTGGTGATGATGATGGTGGTGATGATGATGGTGATGGTGGTGGTGGTGATGGTGGTGATGATGATGATGGTGGTGATGATGATGATGGTGATGGTGGTGGTGGTGATGGTGGTAGTGGTGGTGGTGGTGATGATGATGATGGTGATGGTGGTGGTGGTGGTGGTGGTGGTGATGATGATGATGACAGTGGTTGTGGTGAGGATGATAATGATAATTTCCATCATTCTTTTCTTTCATCTTCTTCTGTGCTACTCATAGACAAATATTTTATTTTCTAGCTTTCACGTCCAATATGTGTACTCAGAGTTTCCATCTCTTGATTATTTTACTGTGTTTAAATCAGTTCTCCTATTTGACCCATTAATTACTTTGAAAATATATTATACATCAATACTTTTAATTTACAAGACTTCATACTCTTTATTCAGTTTCATCACACTGTAGTTTTGATAAGGATACATTGTAATTTAAAATCTATCTGTGAATACTGATTAGAAAAAATTATGATTTTTGTTGAATAAATATTTTTTCTGAGGTCAATTGTCCCATTCATTCACTTGCATTTTCTCTTTCATGCTCTGAATTTACCTGCTGTCTGCTGATTCTGTGTTTCACATCAGTGACTGGATAGAGCATGGTGAGGTTTCCATGTGTTTCCCATGGCTGCACAGGCCAATGGGATCAGTTCCATCACTGATCTGAAGGACTAGTAACATGATTCCTATATCTGTTAAGATAACTAATCAGATCCTGTTTTTCAGTACTGAGAACAGTAGGAATAAACTCACAATGAAGTATATTTACGTAGGAAGCATGAAGGTGATACATTTTTTATTTCTCTGTGTACTTTAATATGCTGCAATCATTACAGCTATTGGTACAAATGAGTTTTTCTGGCGTGCACCTGAACCATATGAAATGACACTTAGCGTATAAGACCAGCATATTTACAAAATGAGTACAAACACTCATATATAAGGCTGTTCCTGGAAGGGGATGGTGAAAAACACTGGAGGTCAGATGTGAACCTCATTCAAAAGATCATCCATAACTGAGCTTCCTCTGGTGAGGATTTTGAGACCAGAAGTTTATATCACTCTCTGACCTACCTTTTAGCATCCTCATACACTATTTGTATTAACTTTCTTTTGTCTACTTGGAATAACAAAATAAGGAGAAAACCCCTGTGTCCAGTATTTCCATTAATCTGAATCTAATGTGGATAGTGGTGGGCAAGGCCTCTCCCTCAATGGGCATCTGGAACTGTGGACCCCAGCTGTGGACCCCATCAGTGGCACCCAAATGGTGCCATCACAGACATCTTTATGTGTGTGTCATTGGAAGAGTACTGAAAGGCCACTCCCATTTATCAATACTGTTTTCTCATGGACAGTGGCTCACAGAACAGCTGTGTTCTTTTTGTCCTCACTTTTTTGGTCTTGTTCATATTCTTTACAATGTCTCAATTTGCTTCATGCTCTATTTCTCTCTGGAGATTCCAACCTACTTTAGAGACCTGCTGGATTTAATGGCTGGAATTTGTTTAGAAAACAGTCCATTTAGCTTTACTTTCTGGGGTCAAATACAATATGCAATGAATCCTTATAAATAGGTGGAGGTGTGGGGCATATAGGCCTGGATGTTTCAGAGATAACCAGTGCATTATTTTCACAGTGATTTTCCATGGACATCTGCTGGTCCTTGCAGCTGTTGACTGGGAATTGCAGTTTCTCTGGATCTCATGGGTCAGCACCCTCTGTGCAGCAGCAAACTCAGACATCCTCAGGCTTAGATTTGCTCTATTCTAGTCTGTCTGTTGATTTGATAACATCTTTCTTCCTTATTAAAACCCTTGGAAATGCTTGGTTTGCTGGTTGTATACATTCTTATCTTCCAATAGTTGCATAATGGTCACGGAAAATATTCTCCCTGCTCTCTAAACTCTATGTAGAAAGAAAAGAGAAGCAAGCATGTTGGCTCAATCTATTATCTTGAAAAGAAAACATGTTTAGACAACTTTAAATTATTCTCAGTATAGAGGTAATTCACTGTTGCATTCACTTGGTAGTGACGTGATTATTCCTCTGAGATAATATTTGATTTCTGGGGAATGGATCAAGTTGTGAAATGCAAACGTGTACAGTGAGATAAGAACTCAAAATAATGTGTTGTCAGAATGCTTAGCGTAAAAGGCAGAGTGAGGTGACCATGGAGAAGAGCAAGAGAGAGATTAGAAATGGAAGTGACATATAACACAGGATCCACAGAAGTGGAAATGGCAGAAAACCTTCCTGTGCTAAAAATACAGCAGCATCTTTTTGTTTAACAATCAAAGCAGTTTTTTACTCCTGCTGTGAATTTTGGTGCTAGTTCATTTTATCCACTCAACAACTCCAGACAGCACCGTGATGACCTCCTTGTCAATGTCCATAATCCCATCAACACCATAACCTCACAATTTCTTGGCCTCCTCCACCCAGTGACATTTGCTTCCAGTTTAATTCAGCTTCACCCTTCTTCAGGCTCACCCTTGACATTGGTATCACTACAACTGTTTCATCACTAAAGTAAAAAGAAAGAAAGAAATGCTGTTCTTGTTCATACTTCACAATCTGTCACAATAAGCAGATTTTTGGCTGAAAGGAACTTCTAAAATAATTGTGAAAAATACAATTACATATTTACTTTTCTAGATAAAATGACTGATATAAAACAGGCTATCAATGTTAATTTCTTTCTCTCTTTGCCTGTAATAAATCCAACAGTCAATCGCTTTTTTTCTCCACAATCCAATTTACACTCAGTCTGGGGTGTACCTTGTTTGATGGCGAGGTTGAAAAGGGAGCACTATGACAGTGGAGATAGGAGCTGAAGATCTCTTAAAGGCGCAACTCTGGCCTCAGCCACATTGTATTAGTGAAAATAAGGCCAGGTTCTACTTATCCTCAAGGACAGTGGAATGAGACTTTACCTAACAGTGGGAAGAGTGGCAAAAAATTTCTGTCACCTTTATTTCATCACAAGGACCATGCAATTGGACTGGACTTAGTATGTATTAAATCCATCTGGAATATGTATATGAATAAAATAATAAATACTCTAATCTCTGAATAGATACATTTTTACCTTCACTCTGTCAATGGAAAAAAGTATTCATTTTTCAAGGTCTAGTTTACTGTCACATTCTCTGGGAAGGTTTTTTTTTCATCTATTAGAAATGATAACTTTCACTTAATTTTAATTTCATTATAACATTTTTTATAGCCAACATCCTACTTAAGATTTATATTCAATTTTTACTTCATGAAATAGCAAGTTGAAAATGGAATATTTTATTAATAATTGTCTACAAGTGGCATTCACTGTATCTAACATACAAGCTCTTAATAAATAATTGCTGAATAGTTGATGTTAAATTGCAACATGAATTAAATATGATATTAAATATTTAACAAAAGGTTTGTTGATGGGTAGAATTAAGTTTAATATGTATTTTAACAATATATGTCTTTGTATTTATCTTTTTTGTGCTGTTGTTTTTTTTTAAAAAAAAAATCAGGTTCAGGGATACAAATGCAGGTTTGTTACATAAGTGAATTCATGTCATGGGGGTTTGTTGTACAGATTATTTCATTACTCAGATATTAAGGCCAGTGCCAAATAATCATCTTTTCTGCTCCTCTGCCTCCTCCCCCTCTCCACCCTCAAGTACATCCCAGTGTGTGTTGTTTCCTTCTTTGTCTTCATAAGTTTTCATGATTTAGCTCCCACTTACAAGTGAGAACATGTGGTATTTGGTTTCCTGTTCCAGCGTTAGTGTGCTAAGGATAATGGCCTCCAGCTCCATTTATGTTCCTGCAAAAGACATGATCTTGTTCTTTTTATGGCTATATAGAATTCCATGATGTGTATGTACCACATTTTCATTATCCAGTCTGTCGTTAATGGGCATTTAGGTTGAGTCCATGTCTTGCTATTGTGAATAGTGCTGCCATAAACATACACGTGCATGTGTCTTTATGGTAGAATGAATTATAGTACTCTGGGCATATACCCAGTAGTGAGACAGCTGGGTCGAATGGTAGTTCTGCTTTTAGCTCTTTGAGAAATCACTGTACTGCTTTCCACAATGGTTAAACTAAATTACAATCTCACCAACAGTGTAGAAGGTTTCCATTTTCTTCACAGCCTAGTCAGCACTGTTATTTTTCAACTTTTTAGATGTATAGTTGGCAAAATTTTTCTCCCATTCCGTCGGTTGTCTGTTTACTCTGTTGATAGTTTCTTTTGCTTTGCAGAAACTCTTAAGTTCAATCAGATCTCACTGTTGATGTTCGCTCTTGTTATTAATTGCTTTCGGTGTCTTTGTCATAAAATTTTGCCCATTCCTATATCCAAGATGGTATTGCCCGGGTTGTCTTTTAGGATTTGTACAGTTTGGGGTTTTACATTGAAGTCTTTAATCCATCTTGAGTTGATTTTTGTATATGGTGTAAAGAAGGGGTTCTTATTTTACTCAAAGTAGAAAACTTGGAAAACATAAAAAGAAGAAAAAGATTTGTAATTGTATATCATTCAGATAATCACAGAGAACTATTGATGGATATACTGGCACTCTTTATGTACACTCCTGTTTTTCTAAGAACACACAACATCTCTTCACTGAAAATTTTGTATTCACTTCAAACATTTCAAAGTAAAAAAAAAAAAAAACTCTAGTACGTTTTATCAATACAACTAAGAAAACAAAATCTACTGTAAGGAATATTTTGTGGCCAGAGTAATCTGAAGTACTCATTCTGCTATTAGAAAATAATTACATTTTGATGTCTCCAGCTGTTTTTCCCATGTTCTATTGGAAAATATTTTATTTGTAAAATTATAACTCAAAATATACCTCAAATTATTAGCACGAAATTTTCTAAAATTATAAAATTAACTGAATGTTTTTATACAATATAATTTTCTTCTTAAAGATCTGCTATGTTGCTTTTAATATTTCACTATTTTATGTAATGTTGAAATGAATATTGTTTGGTTAAAATTGCCTGATCACTAAAGGTTATTCTTATTATTATTGAATGGATTACGTGAAATGGGATGGCTGAGAAAAACACAAACCCTATATTGACAACATATGAATTTTAAAAGAAATGCTTATTTGTTTTACAAATAGATATTTCTCTGTGACATCACTACAATAGTAAATTTTTAATAATGTATCTTCTAATGTTTTGCTTTGTGGTACATTTACATCAGTGTCCATATGTCACTTTTCATAAATTTTTATGATTTGCTTTAAAATTAACAAGATTTATCTAGCTTTTTTACTTCAATGTGATGAGCCATAGCATAGAAGTCAGTAATCAGTAAAACTATGAAATATAAGAAATGCTCAATGATTTTAAATTAATAACGAGTTATATTATGAGCAAAAATGTTGATGATCTTGTAGTATCTTAGGTGAAGTAACATAATTGATTTTGACCATGATATCAGAATAAGGAAAAAGAACAACTTTAAACTACTTTACTTATTCAAAAATAATTGATTGATCACAATGTAAACAATATAACCTTCAGTGTAATATTGTTCGCTATATGTTATTCAAAATTATGTTTGTGAAATTCATCCTTATTTTGCCTTTGTAATTTATTCATTCTCTTTGCCATGTACCATGGTGGTTTGCTGCACCTATCAACCCTTCATGTAAGTATTAACTCTCATATGCATTAGGTATATGTCCTAATGCTCTCCCTGCCCTCGCCCACCACCCTCCCATAGGCCCCAGTGTGTGTTGTTCCCCTCCCTGTGTCCATGTGCTTTCATTGTACATGGATGCAGTTTTGTAGGTACTTAGCAAAGAATGAAATATTTACATTAAAGGCTATGTTCATTGTCAGGAGATAATAAAAAATAGTTTTATATAGTTCCTGTACAATTTACATTCCAACCAGCAATCTATAGGCATCCCATTGATTCATATTGTCACAAACTGTTGATATCACTGGTCTTTATAATATTAGCCATTTTACGTACATTGTATTCAGGATTTAATTTGCAATTTTCTGACAAAAACAATGACTTTTGTGATTTTTTCTATTACTTTTTAAATAAAATTTTGTATTATTGTATTACTAGTATTTGTATTTTTGTACTTTTGTATTATTGTTCATACCATTTGTATTTATGATAATTTCATAAGGTCTGAGGCTAACATCAATAATGTTTTGAGCTTTTTTTTTTTTTTTTTTTTCCGAGAGAGAGTCTTGCTCTGTCGCGCAGGCTGGAAAGCAGTGGTGCAATCTCGGCTCACTGAAATCTCGCTTCCTGGGCTCAAGGGATTTGCCAGGCTCAAACAATTTGCCAGGCTCAAGCAATTTGCCCACCTCAGCCTCCCAAGTAGCTGGGACTACAAGTGTGTGCCGCTGCGCCAGCTAATTTTTCTACTATTTGTAGCGATGGAGTTTCATCATGTCGCCCAATCTTATCTTGAACTCCTGAGCTCAGACGATCTGCCCACCTCAGACTAACAAAGTGCTGGGATTGTAGGCATGAGACATCACGCCCGGTCAACTTTTGTAATTTTTATAAAGTGACTATGCAATTAGTTGGCCCATGATTTGGGGGCATTCCCTGCTTTTCCTCTCATTGATCTGTTGTTCGTGACATATTCTGGATACATGGTGGGCATATGATTTCTTTGTTAGATATATGCACACAAAATCACTTACCCCATTCACCTTAATTTTAAATTTTTCAATGGTGAATTCTTATGATGAGAAGATCTTGTTGGAATGTGGTCCACTTTGCAGTCTAGTCTTTTAAAATTATATTTAGGTATTTTGTAGCCTTTGAAGAAATATTTTTCTACCCGAAGCTCAGTAAGATCACCTGTGTTGTCTCCTCAAAGCTTTATTTTGCTTCTCATATTTACATATATAATCAGCCGTGTATACATTTTTGGGTACAAGGTAAGGTAGATGCAGGGTTACTCACTTTCTTACGAATATTCAAAAGGGAATATATCTTTCCCATTGTTCTGAGTGCAGATTTGTGAAAGTGAATCACAATATATGCCCAGGAGTCAAAAGAGCATGTATGCTTTGTACGTTCACAGTGCTTCAGATGTGGAGTGAAAATTATAAATGCTTCTTGTTAAGTCATTGCATCTGAAGTCACTGTTGTCAAAACTAACTCTTTCCAACATTTTGGGTTTGTTTACAGATTCTTTACGATGTTTAGTTGGTTTGATTGTCTATTTTGGAGCCTGTCTTCAGTGTCAGTTATTATAGCTTTATAATGAGGGTTGGTGTTTAATAATGTTGTCTTTCCACTTCATTCTGCTTCATGATTGTCTTCCCTTGGTACAGTTGGATGTTTGCACCTTCAGTATCTCCTGTTGAAACGTGATCCCCATGTTGGACATGGGGCCTGGTGGGAGGTGTTTGGGTCATGGGGGTAATCCTTCTTGAATGGCTTGGTGCCTTCCCCACGATAATGTGCGAGTTCTCTGTTAGAGCTAGAGTTCATTGTTTAAAAGAGCCTAGTACCTCCTCCCCTCTCTGTTTTGCTCCTCCTCTTTCCAAGTGATACACGGGTTCCACTTTTGCCATCTGCTATGATTGTGACCTTCCTGAGGCCCTCACCAGAAACAGATGCCAGCACTGTGTTTCTTGTATAGCCCACAGAATCATAAGTCAAAATAAATATCTTTTCTTTATAAATTATCCAACCTCAGGGGTTGCTTTATAGCAATTTAAAAAAAAAGAAAAATTAATGCATCACTATTCTTGAGTCTTTGCATTTCCATATAACTTTTAGAAATAACTTGTGAATTTTTTACAAAAGAACCTGTTAAGTATTTTGATGGCGATTACATTGAATATTTAATCAATAAGGGGATAATTGACATATTTAAAATATGGATGTTAGCTGGGAGTGGTGGCTCACTCGTGCAATCCCAGCATTTTGGGAGGTCAAGGCAGGTGGATCACCTGAGGTCAGGAGTTCAAGACTAGCTGGACAACATGGTGAAACCCCATCTCTACTAAAAATACGAAAATTAGCCAAGCATGGTGGTGTGTGGCTGTAGTCCCAGCTACTCAGGAAACTGAGGCAGGAGAATCACTTGAACCCGGGAGGCGGAGGTTGCAGTGAGCTGAGATCACACCATTGCACTCCAGCCTGGGCAACAAGAGGGAAATTCTCTCTCAAATAAATAAATAAATAAAATTTGGATATTTACAATTATAAACATGTTACATCCTTCTATTTCTTTAGAAATTAAAAAATTCTCTTACTAATATTTTATTGTTTTCTTTGAATGGTCTCAGATAATTTTGCAGATTATTATCATATATATATATAATTTTCTATTTGCTATCCTATTCCAGAAGTAATTTATTTTTGTTAGTCGTGAGCAGGCACTTCATGTGTGAATTACCTTAATCCATTTTCTCTGTAAGTTGCTCAATTTAGGTTTCAGATATACTCATGTCATCCTTTGAGTTCCCAGCTGAAATCCTGGGGCCTCTTATCTTTGGCAGGTCCTACACCCTACCCCCCTAAGCCTGCTGAAAGTTCTGCTCGCCTTATTATCTCAAATGCAAATCAGCCATTATCTAGAAAGGAAAACAGCCAAGTATCAGACTCCCCCTCACTACTTCCTCTTCTTTCATATGACCAAATGATTGGTCTATAACTTCTCACTGCTCAATCTCTGGCCAAAGTTATTTTGCAGCTATATTTATACTTTGCCCTGCTTTTTACCAAAGACTTGAAAATTTTAAAGTATTTTCAGATAATGAACATCATATTTTGATAATTAAATTATTATGTTTATTTTTAATTATATTATTTTTATCATCATTATTTCCACGCCTCCACCTTCTCGCTGATCATATATTTTAAGGAGCTTCTTTATTTTCATCACTGAAATTATAATCATCTTCTGTTATAATCTTCATGTTGAATGCATAGGCTATCTTGACTGGTACTGTCGGTATTCACAATACACCTGACACAAAATACGTGGGATTTTTCACCCACACCAGCCAATCCCTCCCCTTTCCAAATTATAAATGGGCGTCCCACAATTCAATCCAATTCTGACACCAACTACGAAGACTCAGCATAGACATCACAGGTTAAAGGCTCAGTCCCATAAAACTTTCCTCACTCCAGATGCCAGGTTCAAGTACAGGTGCCGAGGGTGCCTACACTTCTGCCTGATACGGGTACAAAGTCAAGGATCTGCACGACCTTCTCCTCAGGTTCCATAATTTGCTAGAAGAGTCCACAGAACTCAGGGCAACACTTTACTTACTACTACTGGTTTATTCTGAAGGGTATCATAAAGGACACAGATAAGCACACAGAAGAAGAGGTACGCAGGATGTGGTCCAGAAGAGCTCCGAGCACAGGAGTTTCTGATCCCGTGGAGTGCATGCATTCGCCAACCTGGAAGCTCACCAAATCCTATAATTTAGAGAATTTTATGGAGGTAAATATGATTTATTATCATTGGCCATTCGTGACTGACTCAATTTTCAGCCTCCTCCTCTCCCTAAAGATCTAGTGAGGAGGCTAAAACTTCCTACTGTCTAGTCATGCCTTGGTCTGTCTGGAGACCTGCCTCTGTCCTGACGCTCTCCAGGTGCTCTGGCTGTTAGTCATCTATTAGCATATAAAAGAAAGTCCTGTCACTTCAGGGAGTCCAAGGTCTTAGCAACTATTGTGTTAGTAACTGGGAAGTAAGCCCAAAAATTATAACAAAAGAGGTTCCCATCATCTCCTATCACTCAGAAAATTACAAGGGTTTCATTTAGAAACTTGTGCCAGGAAACAGGAAGGAAGATCAAATATATATTTATTATTATATAAAAATTACATCATGTCAGCGAGAAAGTCTTTTATTTGTTATTGAATGTTGAGCATAAGAATGATATCAACAACCAGATAAATCTTACGTTTATAGAAACAATCCTACTTAACATTTCTTTGAATTTATTTAGTGGGTCTAGATTTCTATGGAAGAGGTTAATTATTAAAGTTTCAAAATGAGGATGTGACATGGGTCAATTTATTAATATGTCATATCTGACAACTTTATCTTCTAACATAGCTAAGAAAACATACTTTAGCAAACTTTATCATTTGTACAAAAGCATTTGGAAGAGCTAACTAAAAGTACTTATACTCATGCCTCCAGTGGTTCAGATTTAGTAATGTAGTTGGACTCATATATTCCTCATATGTATGTATTGCATACTTGCTGTAATTGGGTTCATACATTGCATCTTTTGCCAGTAAAATAGTTAATTCTGATACTTGCTCTGGTGATCATAATTTAATAAATACTGCTTTAAAGTGAAAATGAGTCATAATACTGTTAAAAGAGAACGTGTATTTTGCGTTTTCAGAGGCAATATAAATGTGGTTTTACAAACAATTCTAACCTTTTCCTTTGCTCAACAGAACTCATCACTCTTGTCAAATTCTTTCCATCAATTGTGCATTTTTAATAAGGATAATGGAGATATCGAATATGTCATCTCCATAGTGAACAACTAATACATGTCTTGGCATGAAGGTTCTTTTCAAACCATAAGAAAAAGCAGTAGTATTTACCTTTATTAATAATTCACAACATATTGACACTGATAATACATGGAATATTTAAAATACAAAATCTGTAACAATACTTTAAACTTGGATTCTTCAATACACTTGACTGTTGTACATTTAAAATAATTATGGACAAGAGTTATTTGTCTACTTGTATTTTTAATAAGATTTTGCCCACCCACAATATTTTATTGAACCATTTATTTTTGCAATTTCTTCAATCAATCATTTTAAGATAGAGAAGGTAAAGAATTTTGGAGTTTTTCTTTTTTTCTCATTATGATCTCACTTTCTCTTGACAAAATAAACCCACACAGTACTGTGTATTGTCATTGCTCAGGTCATCTATGAATTAATTAAACTAAAATAACATGGGATTATTAATGTTTACCTATCCTATAGCTCTTATGATAGTTTTGTGATATTAATTTTAAATTATTTTTTATTTCTTGAAGTCTCATGATTGCTGCTGCCTTCTAAATTATCAACATGCATTTATTTTGTTTGAAGTCAAAAGTTACAGTGAATCTTTTCTATTAATTTAGAAGCAAATTATAAGCAATTATGAGCGCAACATATGCACCTTGTCATAAATGCATCACTAAGCAATTAACATTGGAAAATATATGACAGAAAGTTGACTATTAAAACCACTGAGAAACATCTATTTGTCAATAAATGTAAGCACTCCCTGTCTCCCTATTTGAGTGTCTGAGTGTATGTGTGTGTTATTAATGTAGTCTTTATCAGCTATCCCACTCCTCATTATTTATCTTCCCCCAAAAAGTCAAAGTACACGCAGTTTTACATAAAAGTTATATCATCCAATATTGTGAATAATTATAAAAATATGAATTTTAATATAAAATCATAAGATATAAAACTATGAATTCCATTAAAATTATGTCAAATAAAACATTCATCAGAAGGAAACAGGAAGTGTTAAAAGAAAAAATAAGAAAATTCCATCTTTTTGGAATTTGAGGAAATTTTGTATTTATAATTTGACATAATTTTATTGGAATTTTATAATGGATATTTTTAAGTGTTAACATACCACACATTTCACAAGGAGCTAAAGACAAAAAAAAATTAATCATTTTCTAAGGAATCACTGACTACTACAGACTAAGCTGAGGCATTGACTTTGGCACCAAATATTAGTTGTGGTAAGATTTTGGGTTTCTCAGCTGTTGTTAGTGAAATGTTTTAGAATTTCATGTGAAAACAAAATTTGAAGTGCAAATATGCCATGTATGTTGTTTTTAGAAAAAAAGTTGTTGAGATGTAAATAAGAGGAATATTTAATAAAACTATACGTATGATTTTCTCCGAATGGTAGATTGTGTATGACTTTTATTTTCTTCTTTGCATTCATCTTTTTTTCAAATTTTGTATTATATCAGTAGTATACATTTCTATCATATTTACAAGATATTTCTATTATATTTGTGACAAAATATATTTTGTTAAAATAAATATTAAAATTATATCTTCTAAATTTTTCAGTTTCCTACAAAGCAAAACAGTCTTACCATACGATCTAGGAATTGTATGCCCAGAGACTTTTTCTTAGGATTTGAAACTTATATCCACAAACATCTAAAACGTATGATCTCACTCTCTCTTGACTAAATGAACCCACACAATATTGTGTATTGTCATTACTCAGGTCATCTATGAATTGATTAAACCAAAATGACATGAGATTATTAATGTTTACCTATCATATAGCTCTTATGATAGTTTTGTGATATTAATTTTAAATTAATTTTATTTCTTGAACTCTCATGATTGCTGCTGCCTTCTAAATTATCAACACGTATTTATTTTTGTTTGAAGTCAAAAAGTTACAGTGAATCTTTTCTATTAATTTAGAAGCAAATTATAAGCAATTATGAGGGCAACATATGCACCTTGCCATAAATCCATCACTAAGCAATTAACAAAGAAATCTAAATGCAAATATTTATAGGAACTTTATTCTTGATCACCAAAACTAAAAACACTCAGCACATCTTTTAAAGGTAAACAGGTAAACAAACTATGATATGACAAATAGTATTGTATTATAGTATTCAGTGATGATAAGAAGAACTATCCAACTACAAAAAGTTGCAGCTGAAACTTAAATGCGTATTACTCAGTTAAAGAAGCAAGTCTGAGAGGCTACAAACACCATGATTTCACTTATTTAACAGATTAGTGGTTGCCTAGAATTGGGGTTGAAGGGAGTTGAATAGGTGAAGGACAGGTAATTTTTTAAGGAGATGAATTGTCTGATACTGTAATGATGAAACTAAGATACTGAGTATTGGTCAAAAACCCATAGAACCTTACAGGACAAAGATTAACCTTACACCACAATTTTTTTTTTTTTTTTTTTGGTTTTTTTTTTTTTTTTTGAGACGGAGTCTCGCTCTGTCGCGCGCGAGCGTGGCAGGCTGAGTGCAGTGGCCGGATGCTCAGCGTCGCACTGCAAGCTGCCGCCTCCCGGTCCACACCGGATTTCTGCCTGCTCAGGGCTCGCCGAGTAGCTGGGGACTACAGCGCCGCCATCTCGCCCCGGTAATTTTTTGTATTTTTTTAAATGGAGGACGGGGTTTCCACTGTGTAGCCAGATGGTCGCTCGTACCTCCTACCTTGTGATCCGCCCGCCTCGGCGGCACTCCCAAAGTGCTGGTATTACAGGCTTGAGCCACCGCGCCTGGCCGTACACACATTTTTTAAAAGTCAGTTTGGAAGTTGGGTATCCCAGGATGGAATGCAGAATGTCCCCATATCACTTAAACATATTACAAATGTGTGAAACAATCTCATTGAAGCAAGCAAAGGGAGGTGCTGAGCTATGTATCTTTGGAAATTGAGGGAGTCTGTAAGACTAACGGCAAAGGAAATTGTACATAGCCCTCTACTATAGTTGATAAAATTGTTTCACACAGGGAACAGGTTGACAATTCTGAACCCACTAGAAATGTACACAACTAAGTAAATGGGTGGCAGATGATGGGAGTCAGGTTTATATAGTTGCAGTAAGAGGTTATAGGTAAGCAAGGAATGATCCATGTGGCAGTGGACCAGAGTTGAAGACATTTCTATGAATTTATGTTTAGCTTAATATAGATATGGGTGGTTCCATATAGAACGTTTTGTAGATATGTGTATATCTATGTAGATTAGCATACATACATTTTGCTCTGTCTGCTGAGAGGTCCTAGAAGCAAGGAAACAAAGTAGCAACATCCAGCCTGCAGATTTGGTTTCTATACCATTGGTGTCCTTGGAGAAATGGCTGCTGCTAGGATTGGGGCAGAAAATATACAAGATAAGCCTGCAACATCTTGTTTGGCCAGAAAATAAGAAGTGATACAAAAAATCACAATGATGGAGATACATGTCAAAGGGAGAGAGAAGCCAATTTCAATGGGGCGTGATACACTCCTGTGCAGAAAAATTGAAAACGCTTTATGCAGATGCACTACCTCAAGCAGGTAGAGCAAAACTTCACTTGCTAAATGTGCTACAGGTAGGGTCTTCTTCCCACAAAGTACAGAGTATTGACATTTAGCTTGTAATCCTCCAAGGAGGGAGGGAAAATATTTCAGCAGAGAAACCTGAAAAAAAACTGCCTCAACCAGGTGATCTAAATGAATATCAACAATGACAAGTCATATCATTAGTATGTATCCTTGATACAATGCAATGGAAATGTTACTTCTCTGTGATCTTCCTCCCAAAACCCCAGCCCCATTATGAGACAAATATCAGATAAATCCAAATAGAGGGGAATTCTACAAAAGAGCTGCCAGAAATCCTCAATATTATCAAGGTCATCAAAAATGAGAGGGTCTGAGAAACTCACAACCAAGGGGAGCCCAAAAACCACGTCTGCTGAATCGAATGTGGTATGGTGTGTGGGATGCTGGAGCAGAAACGGGATATTAGAGAACAACTAGTGTGAGCTGAATACAGTGTTGGCTTTATTTGACAGTGCATCAATATTGGTTCTTAGTTATAACAAATGTACCCTACTAATATATAATTTTGATACCGGGGAAACGAATGTTGGTTATATTGGAATTCTCTGTACCAACTTCAAAATATTTTTGTTAATCTTTTTTTTTTTCTTTTGAGATGAAGTCTTGCTCTGTTACCCAGGCTGGAGTTACATTGGCATGATTTTGGCTCACTGCAATCTCCACCTCCCAAGTTCAGCTTCAAGTGATTCTCCTATCTCAGTCTTCTGAGTAGCTGGGATTACAGGCATACACTATCACACAAAACTAATTTTTGTATTTTTAGTAGAGATGGGGTTTCACCATGTTGGCCAGGTGGGTCTTGAACTCCTAACCTCCCCACCTCGGTCTCCCAAAGTGCTGGGATTACAGTCGTGAGCCACAGCACCCGGCCTAATCTAAAATTTTAAATCAAATTTTATTTCAAAAAACATGTATTCCCATCAACAAAGTTGCTTTCAAAACAACTTTTAAGCCTCTGTTTAAGTCATACTTAAATGTCAGTAATTTAAAATATCAAATATTTAGCAATTATTTATTAAGGACTAGTAAAAACAAGACTGGAAAAGGCACCTGGTGAAAATATGTGAACAACATACAGTCCTTTTATCAACTTGCCTGCATTCCAGTGAAGATAAAGAATGAATATATTATTCAAGTACAACGCTGAGCCTGAAGAGCATTATAATTTAATTAAAATGAAAAGAAAGCCATTATCTGATAGATGAATTAAAAAACCTTCTCAGAGAATGGATAATTAAAATACATCTTGAAATGATAGTGCTCTTTCAAGTGGCAAAGTGTGAAAGAAATGTGTTCTTGGTTGGGATAAGAGCAACACATTCTTTCATTCAGCCACTGTTTCAAAAAGTATTTACTACACATGTAAGTCAAGACGCAGTGAAGTAGACTCTGGTGGATGCGTTGGACCACTACTTCAACCCAGAAGTAGAGACCACTTCCACTCTGCTGGAATCTAGGTTGACTCTGGGACTATTTTGACTGAAAAAACGCAGTGAGGGTGGTGCAAAGTTACTCCTGAGGCAGAGCCTTTCAGAAATCGGCAAGTCCCATTCTCATTTCTCAAAATGCTCCCTTTTGGAACCCAGTCACAAAATTAGAAGCTTAAGCCACGTGGCTTGTTCAAGTGGAGGAAAATCACAGGGCAGCAGCCTAAGCTGGGCTCTCCCAGGGCAGAGCCTGCACCTACTGCTGCGCCTTCCCGGGTGCTGTGATCCAGCGGCCACCTGCAGCCCACACCTGCTACTCCCGCGGAAAGAGAACCTGGGAATGTTGGGAATAGCTGTGTGCATTTTTACATGGAAAGAATGTAAATAACCTATAGTCAGTCATCCCACAGAATTGTGAGATCTTAACTGTTTTAAGCAATTAAGGTTGGGGTTTTTGGTTGTTCAGCAACATATGATTGAAACAGAAACTGGCATTGTACAGTTGGCTTTGGGTCAGGCATCAATCTCAGGCTGTTTGTGAAGGCTAGAAAGACAGTGAGAAATTTGCCACAAAGTTACTATTTGAGCCTATGAGAAGAAATTCCAATTTAGATACTGTATAACTGATAATTAAACATTACTTGTAGTAGGATGAAGTGACAAAATGTTTGAAATGACCCTGTGAATCTGAGTAAAATTTCCAATTGGAGCGTTGAAAGGGCCAATGCGAGTACAAAAAATTAGCCAGGCGTGGTGGCCGGTGCCCTGTAATCCCAGCTACTGCGGAGGCTGAGGCAGGAGAATCACTTGAACAGGGAAGGCGGAGGTTGCAGTGAGCCGAGATCACGCCACTGCACTCCAGCCTGGGCAACAGAATGAGACTCCGTCTCAAAAGAAAAAAAAAAAAAGAAAGTGCCGATGTGCTTACTTGAACCGAGTATGGAAAATTACAAGACCACTCCACAAAAATCCTTAAAAGCAATTGCCGGCGTCTTTTTTTTTTTTTCAGTACGCACTTTCATTAATTGTTTAATTTATAGGTAATAATTATATGCATTTATGAGGTATAATGTGATATTTTGATACATGTATGCATCATGTAATAATCAAGGCAGAGTAATGAACAAATCTATCACCTCATGCAATTATTATTTCTTTACGGTAAGAAGATTCAAAATCTTGTCTTCTAGCTCTTTTGAAATACACAACAAATAATTGTTAACCATAGTCACTCTACTGAGCAATAGCATACCATAACTTATTCCTCCTTCCTCTCACCTGACTGCAACTTTGCACCTGTTGACCATCCTCTCCTTAACTCACAGGTGTGGAGGCTGGAAGTCCAAGGTCAAGGTGCTGGCAGCTTTGGTTTCTTCTGAGGCCTCTCTTCCTGGTTCACAGACGGTGCTTCCTGGCTGTGTCCTCATGTGACCGTTCTGCATGTGCAGCCCTGGTGTGTTTTTTTTTTTTTTTTTTCTTATAAAGACATACTGGGCCGGGTGCAGCAGCTCACGCCTATAATCCCAGCATTTTGGGAGACGGAGGTGGGTGAATCACCTGAGGTCAGGAGTTTAAGAACAGCCTGGCCAACATGGTGAAACCCCGTCTCTACTAAAAATACAAAAATAACAAAAATCAGCGGGGCATGTTGGTGGGCGCCTGTAGTCCCAGCTACTCAGGAGGCTGAGGCACAAGAATTGCTCGAACCCGGGAGGCAGAGATTGCAGTCCAGGATGGGTGACAGAGCAAGACTGCATCTCAAAATTAATAATAATAATGATAAGACATATTGGACTAGAGACCCATCCTAAGGGCTTTAGTTTAATACAATCGCATCTTTGAAAGCCCTTTCTCCGAATGCAGTCACATTCTGATATACTGAGGTTAGGACCTCTATATATGAATCTGGGGGCAACACAATTCAGCCCATAACACCTCCTGTTTGAGCAGGGGTTTCTGTTGTGGTGATCTGCTTCCTGGAATCATGTTTTATGTTGGGAAGAAAGGTTGTTTAAGCAGATAGATCTCTGTGTCTGCAAGAAACGCATATGCAAAGAACTTCATCTGCAATTGGATCTAATTTATAGGATAAAAGGAAAAAATCTATTTTTCTTCTCACAACACTTCTGACACCAAATGTGTGTGTGGAGGAGTTTTGCTTTGTTTTGTTTTTTGTTTTCCCAACAAATAACGAATTCTCCAACTGTCTGTGGACACCAACTGGTTGTCCTACAATGACACTAACTACCAAGAGCTAACACAGACTCCACAGGCTAGTGGCCCAGGCCCACAAGGCGGCCTCTGTTTCTCCACCAATTGTACATAGTGAGTCCCCAGGGTTACCCACACTTCCGTCTTACTTGGCTACAAATCGGGGATTTTCACAACCCTTCCTCAGGTTCAGTGATTTGCTCAGCGGCTTACAGAACTCAGGTAAAAAGTTCATTTACTATTTCCAGTGTAATATAGAGGAGACGATGGGGAACACAGATGGATAGTCAGAAGAAGGGGTACCTGGGGTAGGTAGGGAAGGATCCCAAGCAAAGGAGCCTCTGTCCCTGTGGAGTTCAGGTGCACCATCCTCCCAGCAGATGGATGCATTCATCAGCCCAGAAACTCTCCAAATGCCATAATCTGGGAACTTTTAAGGAGGTTCCATTATGTAGGAAGGATTGATTAGACTATTTGCTATTAGTAATTAGTTCAATCTCAAGCCCCTCTATGAAGGTCTTGGGTGAGACTGAAACTTCCAATTCTCTAATCATGCCTTGGTCTTTCTTGTGACCCTCTTGAAGCTATCTTAGGGCCATAGATGCCAGTCATCTTATTAACATTTAAAAAGGCAATCTTAGTATTCTGGAGATTCCAAGGATCTTAGCAACTCTTACGTCAGGAACTGGGGGCCAAGATCAAATATTGTAACAAAAGATGCTTCTATCACTCCTATTAATCAGGCAATTACAAATGTTTTAGGAGCTCTGTGTCATGAAATAGGGAAGAGAAAACTATTCATATACATACATACACACATGTGTGTGTATATGTAAATGCATATATGCCTGTGTGTACGTGGGTATGTGTGTGTTTCTTATTATGTCACAGATGATGAAATCTTGGACCTTAAACCTGAGCATGATACCACATAGGACGAGATTTCAGAGGGTTTAAAAGTGGTGAATGTACTTTGCATGTGGGAGGAATGTAAATAATTGTGATCAGTGACTGACTCTGGGGACTAAAGATACCTGCAATAAATTGCCACTGCTCCTCTTGAAAGGGGAGCCTATTTCTACTCCCCTTCCATCTTCCTGTGACCTTCTGTGACCCAGATAATGAAACATAAGTGGTCCCATGTGTCTTCTGTGACATCTGCCTATGGTGCTATGAAGGCTCCCATTAGGAACCAAGCGGCAGTGGTGAGACAGGCCTAAGTCACACTGAGGTGCCATGGGGTGGAGGACAGGTGCCTCAGCTGATAAACCTGGCTGAGTCCTCGCTAGAAGCCAGAGTCAGCTGGACACCATATGATTGGCCATCTTGAATGTTTCCAGTCAAGTCAAGCCTTCAGGTAACTGCAGCTCCAGCCAATGCCAAAGGGAGCAGAAGAACCAGCTACTTGAGACTGGCCAACCCACATGACTGGGGAAGATCATCACAGCAGGTTTCAGCCTCCATGTCTTGAGATAGTTCATTACACAGCAGTAAAAAATTGAAACTGTCCCCATACACATGATCATATATTGTGGAAATTTTAAAAATAAAATAATTATTTTAGAACTGTTTGCAGGCTACGAAATAATAAAGAGGTTTTAGATACGGAAAATATGTGTTTGATTTTATATAAAACGTATTGAATTTAAAGTGGAAATAAAGATTCCAGTTTCAGACATGTTAAATTTGGCATAATTATTACATCTCCAAGTGGGATTGAATTAATTTAATTTGATGTTTCATTTTATCAGTAGAGGAGTTCCAATGGCAGATAAAATTTTGGAAACATTTGTCTATAGAAGGTATTTAAAGTCACATGATAAATACCTATCAGATTGAGTGAGAATTCTGAGAAAAACAGTAGATAGAAGCCCGGGGCATAAGAAAGGAATTTAGAAGGAGGAACGCCTAGGTGCCCTGGGAATCTGGAACCACGAATACATAGTGTAAGGAGCACAGTGCTGTATGTCCGGCATAGTACAGGCGAGGTACAACATATATTCATTTACCTCAAACTACCATAAGTTTAGCAGATTCAACAAGTCCTACAAAATAAGAAACATGTGTTACTGCAAGGGAACAAGTAATAAAGGAGAAGAACGGCAGGAGAGAAAATGTTTTCTTGTGGCAAAAGGAGATCAATACAGACAGGAAGTGGTATTGAGGAGAGGCGAGAAGAATCTCTATGGGTTGATAAGTGTTAGGTCCACTAATTGACTGTGATGGTGCACCTTCAGGTTTTGCACAACTTTCCTATCTCAATGTCTTTCCAAGAAAGAGATGAAAGTTTGTGTTTGTGCATGATAATATGATATATGACATGGTATGATATCCTATGATATGGTAAAAGTCAGATTTTAAAACTAAACACTACAAAACTAGGTCTACTCTCTTTAATTTCTGATGAGAAATGGAATCTTTAATTGAAAATAAGGGGAGCATGTTATACTTTATCATATCAGCACACACAAACATGTAACATTTGATCTCTTTCTTGGAAAGATGTTGCAGTATAGAAGTTGGGCAAACTGTGAATGGGACACATGATAGTTGGTTAGACTCACCTGACAATTATTGACAACAGAGATTCTAGTTCACTTACATGAGGTCTCTATAACATTCACACTCATGGAAGCAGAGAATGTAAACCCTGACTGTAGTTGCCAGGGACTGGGGGCTGGGGGAACCAGGGAGCTGCTCAGCAAGTCTCAAGGGTCAGGTATGCTAGGTGAATACATTCTAGAGACTTGCTAACAGTACAGTGCCTGTAGTTAACAATTTGATATTGTACACTTCAAAAATGATGCAAGGCAACTTTGGAGGCATGGGGGACTTGCATGTGTCTGCCTTCTTGATCACGAAAACTGTATCATAAATGTCTGCATATGTACAAATTCATCAAATCGCACGCATTCAATATGTGAAGTGCTTTGTATATCAATTATACTTCAATAAACTGTTAAAAATAAATAAAGCTCACAGTATTTTTTAAAAAGTCCAATTATTCCTTACTGAGAGAAAAATGAAAAGTTATGTCAACTATCAAGAATTCAAGCTCACTTTCACAATTCTAGAATCTTTGCCACCATGCCTCATCTTTTCAATCTCACCCTCATGTCCATCACTTTTATGCAGACTAGAGCAAACTTCCTGCTCTCTCCTTTACATTATCCGCTCCAGGATTTTCATCTTTTCTCTAAGGCCCTCTCCTCCAAATCACTTCTGTTAAAACCCTGAACACTCTTGAGGCCCATATCAAATTCCATTTTCTGCTCAAACAGCCTCAAAATAACTGAATAAATTATGCTTTTTCTCTGCAACTAACTGTGGCTCTTAAATATATTATCTTATATATATAAAAGAGAAATTCTGGTAGAGAAAAGAATTCCAATTATGATATGAAAAACAAAGAAAATACCGGGAACATACTTTAGACATGTGAACTGACATAATGAAAACACTAAAATTCGATTGTGGGATCTCTTGGTTCCTTGAATGGATAAAATAGTCCAATGTGGCTGAGCAGGAGGGAGAGTGTGAAATCATCAGACCAGCATAAAGAGGGGAATGGGTCCACACGTTCACATGATTGCATGCCACCCTGAAAAGCTGAGGCTTCAACTTAAGGTCAATGTGAAATCATTGAAGAATTTTAAGAGTGTAAGTTGCTTACTTAGATATTCATCTATGAAAGAGCATAAGAAAGTAGATTTTGTGGGGCAAATATTAGATGTGAAGAGAGATGTTTTTAGAGAGCTAATGAGAGACATTGGTGACTTTTAACAATCCCTACAGCAATCAGTCAACTGTCAAGGAATTTTCTGAAACAGGATAGCCTCAGCAAGGCCAGGCTTGGTAGAAAAGATGGTAAGACTTGATTTGTGAAATGTGATGTGCTGAAATTCCTCATAGCCATATGACTCTGGATTTGGGAGTGCCAATGAGGCTGGCTCATAGCAGGCTCACAACAAGCCTGTGTTGACTATGTAAATGAGTCATGGGCATATGATTGGAAACTGAGGTAAGTGAATGAGATATATGTGTTCAAAGAGCGTGTGTCATGTGAGATGAGAAGGCTATGAGAGAGGCATGAGGAACTCCAAACTTTAAGATGGAGGTCAAAAGATAAATCCCAAAAGAGACTGAAAGAGACCAGCCTGTGCTGTAGGAGGCACTCCAGGAGGACTGGCCCCAATGAAGTTAAGGGAAGACAATGCTTTAAAGTCTGAATGGTTCATGAGGGCAAGTGCAGAGAGAAGCAAAGTATAAGACTTTAAAATATTTAGTTAGAGACATCAAAGTAATTGATGCCTGTGGCAAAGCTTTTTCAGTGATGTGAGAGTCCAGTGATGAGTTGAAAAGTGATTGGGTCAATGATAATAAGGACTGGCAAGGGGCTGGCACTGATGCTATGATCCGTGGCAGCGACTGGGTCACATTTTAAATTGGAAAGTCTTACACAGGTTTAGAGGATGGTGGCAAGGAAACAGAAGAAGATGAAACTAATGGAGGCCAAGAAATTAATCACTGAGGAGGCACAGGATTTGCAGTCTGGACTACCATTGGAGGCTTGGCCTTAAACTGGAACTTTAATCTGTAGTTTCATTGTCTTTATTTTTTACTTCCCATTTGGAGACTTTTCAAGTCATCCACTGTATAATTGATTTTATTTATATTTATTCTTCATATTTTTAGCCTGGATTTAATTGCAATTACTTTTATCTCTACCTTGTAAAACGTAATTTTAAAAGTAAGCTATTCTGTCCCAGCTATGTTTCCTCTTGCCCTCACATTGCAGGTTATTTTCATAGACCAACACATCCTAAAATGAGGCAATGTCATAAAGACACAATTAGAGGAACAAAGGCACAATTAGAGGATAGCTATTTATTACAGGATTATAGAATTTCCTATTATTTGTGTGAAAAAGACACTAGCATTACTCATTTTCTAAAAACTAACCCGCAATTTTATCAGCTATTTCACAAAGTGAAGAGAAATGATGCAAAGACAAATTGATTCCATATATTCTCTTCTTTTGAAATTCTGTGAAATGACAAATTAGTGTCTAGAATGCATGTTCTGCAGGAAATGGAGGCCGTTTTGCTGGAAGGCAGCATGATGTTAAAAACACACGTTGTGAAATTTGGCGCTTAGTAGATCGTCCACTCATTAGTAGTTTATCTTTACTCAAGTTGTTAACTCAATTGTCAGCTTTCTCATCTGACAACGAGGAATGTAATGTCTAATTCACAAGTAGGGTGAGAGATTTAATGCAATAACCTGGCACTGTTAAGCTCTGAATAAGCATTGAAAATGAAACATTGCCATTATGAAATGGAATTTACATATAGACACAAAAGTTTGTCAGCTCATTATCATATAAACCTGAGTCATATGGTCAAAATATAAAAATTTATAAGTATAAATGAGATGAAAATTATAGACAAATATCAATCACTGGTTTAGGATGAGTTGCTTATGGTGAGGTATCAGGCCAAATCACTGGACACAAGGCAATCATACATCATATTACTGCATGCAAGCAAAATTTCTTAGAGAAATGGCATTTGGAAGTTAAGACAGTGCAACGAGTTCTCTATGAGTTGACATTCCATAAAAGTGTTGTTACTTCAGAAGCTTGTAGTATCACCATCTAGTTCTCTTGCTGGTACTTGGCCTCACAATTACTGCTGTATTTTCTGAGTAGCTCCTGCAGATCTGACAGGAGCTGTGCCTTCAGCTCAGCCTGTCTAGTCACTGTTATAACTGTAGACAGTGTTATCATTACATAACGGACAGAGCTTTTCTCTAGGGGCTGACAGTTTCCTCCCCACTTGGTTATTGTATGTCAGAATTTATCTGCTCTCTCTTTAGTCATTTATATGGTAAGTTACTTAATAATAAAGTTTATTGAATTATTAGTAACACCAATGGACGGTAGGCATGCTAGCCTTGATGCTGCTCTGTCATTTCTTGTTACCATCATCAGTGGAATTTGACAGTAGATTCAGTTCTGTGGAGTTTCTTTCAGAAAGGCATGCCTTAAGATATAATTAGAAACTTGGCAATAGTACAATGATAAATGTTCAGTATTCTGAAATTATCTTTTTCCCCCACATCAATAAGCTTTATGCAGCATCTAAAGGCAGTCATTCAAAATTTCTTAATGGTGGTGATTGCAGCATTTTGCTGACTATTCTGCAGTCACTATAGCTGTAAGAGCTGACAATTAACTTCAAAGAAACTGAATTCATATCACAGTCTACACTATGCATAATCCACATGCTGTCCAAATTGTATACGGGCAATTCAAACCTGAAAGATTACTCTGAATTTTGCTGTGTTGGCAGCAGTTCTAATAAACAAGGAACTCAAATACCAAATAAGAAAATCAGATTTGACAACATCTGGTGTAATGACATATTTATAGGAGAAGGTATAGAAGATCCAAAGAAAGGCAAAGACCAAAAAAATCACTAAGAGCAACTTACGTAAGTGTTAATGACAGGCAAAAAGAATAAAAAAGTCCACAAACTCACTAGTCTTCCTTAATAGATCATATCATCCTAGATCTGATGTTTTTCTTCTATTCTGGTAAAATACATCATGACAGGAATCATTAAATATATGATAAAAGGCTATTTCAGGTGACAATATTGAAACTACCTTCGATACCTGCCTGGTAACCCACAAGAAACTAAAATAGAATCATAGCGTCTCACAGCTGGAATGCCATTAGGTATATAATTGATGTGAGAATCACTTCTATTCAGCCTTTATATATATTTGTTAATGAGAACTTGAATAGTTCCAGTTTCAGGGAACTCATTATACAGAAGGTAAAATGATATTATCAGAAGAGCAGAGTCTTTTGGGCTTGATAGACATGAATTTGAATCTTTGATCTACTTTTCCAGTAAATGATCTTGAGAGTGTTATATAAAATTTCTAATTTACTCATTCTGGAATAGGGAAGTAATCTCAAACCAAGTACCATACACATTATTTTTCAAAAATCATACATTGTTTATTTGTTTTCTTTTGCCAACAGTCCAAGGTCTTGGCTCTGAACCAATTTTGAATTTCATAGTTATTAGACTACCAATTATTTGTGTGTCCTTCCTACGTTTTAAAGCACACCACCTTTGTAGACACAGATATATCAGTAACTGAGTATTGGTTTCAGCTCATCTTTAATAATTATTACTGCCAGATAGACCTATAATCAACCAACCTCTAGGCTAGCTGTAGTACCTGGGAAACTAGTTTGGCATGGTACTTTTAATCTTAAGTAACAGAAAACCAGTTTAAAGCTAAGAGGATTAAGTTCTGACTCCTATAATGATAAATTTTAGAGAAATACGGAATTCAATTCATCAGGTATATGATATCACTGAAGACCTACTTCTGCCTCCTAAATTATCAGTTTCATTTTAAGATTAGTGCCCTCAAATGACCACAAGATGAATGCTAGGAGTTCCTAAGATTTTACTATTCAACACCCGCACAAAGGCCATTAGCTTCACTACAGACTAACTTAAGGTGTACACCAACCCTGAAACAGTCAGTATGTGCAGACTACATGCTGATAATCTTAGATGTGCATGGGATGATCAGCCTAAATCAAGCCTTGTGAGTTGCGGATGTGGAAAGTAGGAAAGGGTTAATCTATTTAAATGATGCTGCTGCTACCCAGTGGTACTGAATGGATGTTAGAAGGCAACTATACTGCCCATCACAATTTTGTTGCCACCAAGACTTCTGTGTTTTCCTAATGCCCTACTCTGTTTCTGGATAAAAAGTTTACAGTTGCACATTTGCAGGGGATTGATGTCAAAATTTCCTTTCATGTTTACTTTTCTGTTGCTGTTTTAGCAGCAGTTCTAATAAACAAGAAACTCAAATGCCAAATAAGAAAATTGGATCTCACAACATTTGGTGTAATGATGTATTTATAGGGGAAGGTATAGAGGTTCCATAAAAAGGGCAAAGATTTTAAAAGTTATGAAAAGCAACTACTGTAAGAGTTAATAGCAGACAAGGAGAACAAGAGAGCACATAAACTCACCAGTCTTCCTTAATAGACCATATCATCCTATTTTTGTTCTTTTCCTATATTTACCAGAAATACAAGTATCCTATCTATTGATTATTTCAAAAACTCTTTATTACTAACTTAAAATTGTGAGTGTTAGAGGCAGAATGATTGCAGGAAGACTACTCTATAAGGAAGATTTCTCTGCATTGATGTGTTGGTGTCTTGCAAATTCCACTCCCCCCAATCAAAAAATAATTAGGAGTAATGAAGATATTTCTTACTATCTCAAGTCAGGGAGAGAGGCTTCACTGAGATAGATCTAAGGGATTACTATGAAACTTTTCCTGTGCAGCTTGAGATAGGGACAAAAGGCAAACACAGTGGACTCCTGTCAGCCTCACAGGTTAAAAAGCCGGAGGTGGACTGGCTAGCTCCTGATATCAGTAGTGAGGATGCCCATGCTGGACAGCTGCATTCTAAGAGTTTATAGTAGCAAAATATAAGCTAGATTTTCACATGACTGAGACCTGGTTAATGTGAAAGAAGCAGTGAGTATAGGGATATATTTGTAGCTGAAGAGGTTTTCAATGTGAATCCTCATTTCTTCCTTGTGGTCTCAGCAAAGGACAGGCTTTTGCATATCTGATTTGTCTATGTGTCCTCTGGCTCCCCCTCTTCTGCTCTTTGGAATCAAACGGAGTCCAAAGAAACATCTGCTGCCAGCTGTTGGACCCCACTTTGTTATTGTAAATGATAATTTTGATGTTGCATCTCAGGTATAAACCTGCCCTCCAAGAATCATCAGCCACAATGTCTTCTCCTGATTGCTTTTACAGAACTTCTTTTTCAATTTCCACTGGCTTTTGGCAGTTTTGTGCATTTAGAGTTTGGAATTTAAAATGTTTCCTCGCTTCAGCACTAATTGAATTTATGTTTTTATTTTACATCATCTTCACTGCTTTTAAATGTTTTCTAGGAAAAAGTTGGAAAGTGATAGTTTTAGGACACTGTCACTATACCAGAATTCTCTCATTGTCTTTTAACTGAGGAATTTGGCACATATAAATTAATAAGCCCCTTCAGTTATGATTTATATGATTTCCTCACACCATGCTTGATCTGTATCAATAGTCTTTAGACATATAGCTTGTGTTATTTAGCTATTTTACTGATTTTTTAAACCAGTCATATATATTTTCCAGATTGATGGTTATTTCTTGTGTATAGCAGCTGGTTCTTGTTTTATAGAAGTGATACTTCTTTTATTCACTCTCTAAATATTAATTCTACTGATTTTAATTTCCTTTTTTGTTACATGTGTTTAATCTTTTTTGTTTACTATTCATGTTTTTTGGTTTTTTTTTAGTAGTTGTAATTTTTGGACATCTGTTAACACCCACAAATGAAAGACTTGTTTGGTAAGTATTAATATCTCTGATGTGTTTTCCTTTTACTTACACAGATTTCTCCTCATTGCCGGTTATACTCTTTAGGCCCACTATTTAACCCCTGTGTGAACTTCAGATGATCTTCCTGCTTATCGTTTCAGTTGGGTGTTTCTCCAGTCTAGGGGGTAGTTTTCTCCCACATTGATCGGCACTTAGTTGAATACTTGAGGGGCTCCCTCCATGCAGCCCTCTCCCCTCTAGTACTCTTTGTCTCATTGACCCTAGCCAACTTGATTTTGGTTGACTCTAGTTCCATGTCCTCTACTCGGGTAGTCTTTCAGGCTTTTCAATGTTTGCCATTCAAAAGGGATTTTAGATAGAAGAAAAGTTATACGTATGTGCTCATTCAATCTGCACATACTTTATAGTCAAGTTATGAGATCCAAGCGTAAGAAATATGAAGACATGAGAAATATGCATTGCATGTATAACTAGATGTGGGGAACTCCCATATTATAAGCAATTTATACCTCCAGTTCCATAATAAATGACTTTCTCTCAAATGATGATTGCTGATTAAACCTGACTTGGGGCCCATAAGGACTACAAGTGATGAGAGTACACAAAATCACATACACTTGTGGCCACACACAATGTGAACTCAATAATTGCATCAATAATATTTGAGAAAAAATCAGGAATCATAACATCAACTATATATGAGAAGAACACTTGAATCATGAGAAGTAATTTGTGAATTTGTTTTTTTTTTTTTCAATTTCTACATTCTAGTATGCTTTATCTTCAAATTAACAACTTGAAATTGGAAATAAAATTTAAATTGCCTTGCTGTATATTTGATAAGTTGTTAATGGTCATTCTATGAAACTGGCTTTAAAATAGTCATTTTATTTATTTTGTTTTACGAACAGCCCCAAAATCCAAATAAAGTTCATAAGAGTAAAAAATTGCCCCAGACTAAAGATCCAGGGTGTGTAGTACATCTCATCAAAAGAGATCTATTTTACTTGAACCCTCACTACAAAGTAAAATTCTGAATTACTGTGTTTGGGATATGCAGATATGCTCACAGTGTATATCACCCATAATCCCTTGGCAAGAAAAAGAGGGACATATTATTATGCCACACTCATTTAAAAATTTTACAGAAATCTTAAAGTTTTGCCCATAAATATCTAAAAATATAACACTCAGTTTTCAGATCACTTAATTTTCTTTTAATTGTGGCATAAATAATGCCAGTTTAACATCACTAGTGTGCCTTGTATTTGTGTTGATTTTTGTCCTGAAAATAGGAAAAGGGCATAACCTTTAAATGTATAAATAAATAAGGTAAACATGAAGGAAAACAGAATCTTATTCCACTTGTCCAAATGCCTCCTTGAGGTCACCCCTGTCTCTTTGTTTAGACTCCCTATTGAAGTCCTCTGCTACAATGTGTTCAACAGAAACAAAAACATTTACATCTTTGGAAATGAATATTTCTAAATATTATTGATACAATTATTGAGTTCATATTGTATGTGGCCACATGTGTACGTGATTTTGTAGACTCTCATCACTGGTAGTCTTTATGGGCTCCAAGTCAGGTTAAATCAATGATCACCCTTTTCTGTGATCTTTGTCTTTATTTTTCTCCATGATCTTATCCTTTTGTCACTTCCTTAGCTTAGGTATTTGTATTCAAATACACCACCTCTGTAAACTTGGAAATTCCTTCAAATCATCTCTTACTAGACTTTATTTATCTTTACTAACGACCACAAAAGTAAGGGCAGTGCTCTGCATAGACAGGGAAATGAAATGGATAATACTATTCACTAGCAAAGAAAAGAGAAGTATGATTCTCTATGAAGAGATTTTGACAGATAAAATAAGAGGCAAAGCTGCGTGATATACACAAATAATTATTTGCGTCAGTAAGTTTTAAAATGCTTATCTCCGCAAATTACTGTAGGTTTTTAATTGTTAACTATGTGTCTGATGCTTTAGCTTAAGAGCACATATAAGTATTACAGTAGAACTATCTGAGCTTATGTCGATGAATCCTACCGAGTCTTGGAGGTACAATACAAAATCGGCATGCTGACAGAGGTGGTTACAGAATTGGATTCCTGCCCAGGAAATTATTACCTTTAGACCAACTATGGCTGCAATAGAGAAAAAAATCATAGCTCTTGAGAAATAACCAGTGTCAGAGGCCTTGAAGTTAAATTGATCTGGAAGTTGAGGCTGTCCTTCATGAAGGGTCGTCTTTTACCTGCGTCCCTGAGAGATTGAGTGCCTAGAGGAAAACAAAGATTATTGTGGAGATATGACATTATAATGTCAACATCTTAATTTTTTTCAAGATAGGATATTACTTGTAAACAATTTATCATTAGTTATGTTAGGAATTTAAAATATATATAAACCAGAGTTTCACATATGTAATAAGAAAATACAATGTTTGAAAAGATAGCAAATATTTCTTTTTTAATTCCAGGCAAAATACAATTTGGTAGTGCAGACAAGCTAAAATAATAAATTGTAATGTTGATATAGCAGACACTAGAAGTACACACAATGACCCATGGGAACAAGACGAGGGGCTCAAAAACACAGCTTATGTCAAGCACATGGCCAGAGATGGCTATCCTCATCCTTGTGAAGTCAAGTGATGACTGAGTATTGAAAGATGAGTAGAAGCATTTAGATGGGAAAAACAATAGGAAATCCATGTCACAGGCAAAGGTCATGTGGAAATTACTCTTTACACACACACATAAATATCAACCAAATAAAGCAAATTTCCAGTGTCAAATAAGCAGAAAATATATCATAAGGCAAGAGGAAAACTAGTCAGAGATGGATCTACACTTCTCAGAGTTATAAACAAAACAGAAATAGCTCAGTGGCTGGATTGCCATGACCACATAGGAGATTAGTAATTCAAACTACATGATCCATGACTGTTAGAGAGTGTGAACCAAAAAGTATGTGAGACAAGTCTCAATCAATTTAGAACATTTATTTTTCCAAGGTTAAGGACATGCCCATGACACAGCCTCAGGAGGTCCTGATGACATGTGCCCAAGGTAGACGGGACACAGTTTGCTTTTATACATTTTAGGGAGACATAAGACTTCAATCGATACATGTAAGATTTACATTGGTTCAATCTAGAAGGGCAGGACAACTCTAGTGGGGGCTTCCGAGTCATAGGTAGATTTAAACATATTCTGAATGGCAGCTGGTTTAAAGAGTTATCAGTAGAAAGGAATGTTTGGGTAACAATAAAGGGGTGTGGAGACCAAGGTTTTATCATGCAGGTGAAGTCTCCAGGAGCCAGGCTTCAGAGAGAAGAAATTACAAATGTTCCTTATCAGACTTCAGGTCTGTGTTAATGTAAATGCAGGGGTGGTATAATGAGGCATGTCCAACCCTTGACTGGACCCCATCTTGGGACGAACATGATGTTAGCTCCATCATGGCCTGAACTAGATTTTCAAGTAACCTCTGGAATGCCCTTGGCCAAGAAAAGAGGTTCATTCAGATGGCTGGGGGGCTTGAGAATCTTATTTTTGGATTACATTCTCCCTTTTCTGGCCAAAATTTGCCCCCCAACAAATTTTGTTTTGTCCCATAGAGTTGCTGGGGTGCCATGGTTGCCTGCCCTGGGTCCATCCTGTCTCTTGATGGAACTCCTTATGGCCACTGAACTTAAGAGTCAAAAGACTTATTGCCAATTAAATGTACTGGGCTAGATAGGAATGGATGTGAGCAAGCATTTATTATCTCTTAAAAAATATGTTTTAAGCAAAAGTCAACAAACAAAAAGTCAAAGGTGAGGTTACTACATTGATTTATCTTTAACTTCTATGCATTGAACTACTATAATCTTGGTTTTAACTACAGCCTGATAGCAATTAGCTATACAAAACATAAGCACTGTTCTGAAAAAAATTTTTTAATATGTATGTATCCACACAACTCATAATGAGGAGTATTATACTGAGGAGGCTTTGTCATGAGGTATCTTTATCCTATCAGTAATTATTTTATTTTAATTTTACAGGAAGTATTACCGGTGGAAGGTATCTGGGTTACCAGCGATGAATCCATGGGGGCTGCAGCAACCTCAATTCTTGCCTCCTTAGAAGACAGAATTCAACTCAAGGGCATAACACAGAAAAAGAGAGCAAGGCAAGCTTCAGAGCAGGAGTGGGAGTTTATTTAAAAAGTCTTTAGAATAGGAAAGAAAAGAAAATATGCTTGGAAGAGACCCAAGCAGGTGACTTGAAGAACATGTGCGGTGGTTAGCCTTGATCCTAGGACTTTAGAGGTAGCCCCTTTCCCATGATTCTTCCCTTAGGGTGGGCTGCCCACATGTGCAGTTCCCTCCTTACTCTTGGGAGGTGAGCATGTGCAGTGTGTTTAGGAAGCTGCATGCATGCCCATCTGAGGCTTTCTTCCCTTTTTCGGTGGTATGACCTTGGAAGGTCACATTTTGCCATTTTGTCTCTTATTTCACATGCCCGGGAAGTTGCTTCTCCCTGGCATCTGGATTCAATTAACACTTTAGTGCAATAGGTGTGGACCATCAGGAAATGGCCTCTCCCTGGCACCAGCTGCCAATTTATCACTTTTAGATAGGCAATGTGATAATTGCCAAAACATCACCCAATATTCCTGGTGGCTCATGCCTGTCTAACTACTTGTGTAAAAAGCAGGAAATTCTTGCAGTGCCTGGATTCTTTAGGGAAATGGTGCCACATAATAGCTCAGAAGTCCGAATCCCTTGTTTTACCAGCTGTTTAGGCATCTGTGTACTCAGCCTTGATTTGAAGAGTCTGAACTAATTCTATTCCTCAGAAATGGCCCTTACAATTTCATGCACCCTCCTCCTCCATGATAGTCCCTGGGCCTAGAGGGAGGATGCTTGTATAATCTTATCAGCAGGGCATTTGCAATGAAAAACAAATCAGGTCAAGTGGGATGCCAAATAAACGAGATTCGCATCTCTAGTTTTAAGAATATCGTAATTCTGGTTTCCTTGGATTTAAAACTAGGAGAGATAAATAACATTAGTATTTTGATAACCAAAAAAGTATTTGTGTGCCACAACAGAAAAATGAACCTATTCCATTAGGGCACCAACTAAAATACGGAGAAAATGATAATCTGCTACTCTTTAGAAGATTATTGTAGCCAAGAAATAATTAATGATTCAGTCTGCACTCAGAAACAAAAGTCAGGGCTGAAGTTTAGTAACAAGTGTTACACTTTTCCTTTGAAACAATTTCTATCTAGCCCTACTTTTCTATTAAAGAAAAGTTACATACAAAATAAGTTTTAGGCTTATAATATTTGGCTTGATTATTCACATGAAGTGCAGCAAGAATTGATTGGCCTTATAGGCTGCTATTAATTTGACTTTGCTGAAACTTTACCTAAGAATTTGTTATTACAGTCAAAGCCTTGGTGAAATAAGCTGTGTCTCCATTTGTCCTGTTGTAAAAGAAAAGACTCTTACTAAACTTAGGCAAATAACTATATTGTCATAAAATCAGAATACTCATGAACAGTTTCCAAATTTTGGAGAATCCAGAGAGAAAAGTAAATTTGCTCACAAAAATACACTTTATCCAATTGCTCTAAACTATAAATAACTCACAAGAAAAAGATTTGCTTGACTTTTCTTTAACCTAGCAGTGGCTTTCAAACAGGATGCCATTTGTTCACTTTGGAACTGCTATCCACAAGCCAAACAACTCTTGCTAGATGAGAGTTGTCTATTAGGCACTGTAGAATCTAGCAGCTCTTCACGTAGTTGGAGTTATTCCTAGGGGAGAAAAGAAGCCCTCTGCTTATGAGTATTCTCATTCTTGCATTTCCCAGATAGCAAGGTCCTACATGAAAAAGATTTGGGTTCCCAGCAGGGGGTGGGCCAAGAGACTGAGACCCTTTGGTGAATCTTTATCTTAGTTGACGGTACATTGCCCCAGGCAACATAACCCATCTCATGATAACCTTTGCATTTTGACTTTTTTTTTTTTTAATTTTCCAAATCTGGGGCAAATCGTGAATAACCATTCAAAAGCTTCCATCACCCTTCTGAGGCAAGTCCTTTGACTCCCTTTTTCCTTCCATTTCCACTCCCCTCCCCACCTTTTTTATTGTTGTTGTTAATTACTCCAATATTTGATTAAGCATCTGTAAGACCCATCAGGAACAGCAAATTGGATAAGGCTTCTCAACAGTCGTATGATTCTGCAGGAGGGGTGCCCCCCAACACCCAAATTTACCGTGATCTGAGTAATAAGCATATTCGATGGGAGAATATCCCATCGAATATCATAGAGCCAGTTCCACACGGCTTGCATGTGAAGGATATCAACTATTTCATCTCAGGTGTTTCACTTACATTTTATAGGAAGAGTCAGGCAGTCCCCTTTCAAGGCAACACCTTACAGTGGCGTTGATCCAGTCCACTAGGTTTTTTGTTCTCTCAGAAATAACCTCCTGTGCATTTGGATCACATATACTCATCAGTGATTGCTCAGTAGTGAGCTGTGGGCCCTGCATCAACCCAAATAAGCTCTTTCATTCTCCAGCATTTAAAATTAAGGATTTTGTCCTTAAAGTAGTTACTTTTACAATTCATTGTAGTGAAGATTTCTCAAGAAGCTGATTTTACCAATCTACAAAATGAAACAATTCCTTTACATTACACCCTTGGTCTTGACAATTACTTGGTTTGGCCCTTCCCCTCATATTGACTGTCTTCTTGGTAATCACATGTCATGTCTCAGAGGTAACTTTTGTTGCCCTGGCTTAATTTTTCTTTTTATCCACTTAGGTTTATCTGTACAATTTCTCTTTATTATAAAGAAAATCTTTCTTAACTAGAAAAAAAATTACATTTCCTTTAGCAAAATCCATATCCTTGTGTTATAAACGTCACCAAAAACACTTTTTATGCTCCTACTATTTTACTTCTTGGTGACCAAAATTCCCAGTGGGAAAAAAAAAAATAGAGGTTTTTTTTTTTTTTTTTTTTTTTTAGATGAGTCTAAAGATGGAGTCTAAAAGATGTGAGACTTCGCGCTCACGTCAACTTCCACCTCCCAGATTTCAAGCAATCTCCTGCTCTCAGCCTCCTGAGCAGCTGGACTACAGGCACCTACCCACCCAAGCCTGGCTAATTTTGATTGTTTTTTAGTGAGATGGGTTTCCACCATGTTGTCAAAGGCCTCAAACTCCTGACCTTGAGCGTGTTCACACCCTCCCCGCCTCCCAAAGTGGCTGGGATTACAGGCGTAGCACCATGCCCTGGTTAAAAATGAGTTTAATTTAAATAACATGAATTTAAATTGAACTATTGGAGAGTATTTTGAATAAATTTACCAATTAACTTCCTGAACGATTACCAAAGTAAATGCTTGAGTTAAAAGACCCTGAGCAGCTTCCATGAGTCCCTGATAAAGCCCTTACTTTTCTTTAAGTCCAATTGATTAAGCTCTTCATACAGGTTATTAATTCTAAAATATCCTTCACATATGAACCACCCATGAACATAAGATACAACAAACATCAGACAAAAACAGATCAAACAGATTTTTCATTTGCCCTATTTTCAATATTACCTCCCTTACTTTAGACTATAACTGTTTAAAGATTACAACAGATATTAACAGGAGACGTTACCCATCCCATGGCTGTTCTCAAAAGAGACAAGGAACTGAGGCGCAGGGCACAATTTCTGAATAAATCTATTTCTGAATATATTAAAGAAAAAACAGATAATAAATTAAAATTAAAAACTTCTGCATCTCCAATAAGTTTCTCACTCAGTACTTTAATAAAATCTTTTTTAAAATTCCTTATTTTGTATGAGCAATATTTAATATCACAGTTCAATTTTAGAAAAACTTATATAATTCCATTAATTATAAAACCAGTTAATCACATACATTTATATACAATTCCTTTTACTAAACTATATGATTACACCATTCCCAACTGCTTTGACTTTCTACACTTTCCAAATATCCTCCTTTTTGAAAACCCAGTCATTTATTTAGACAAAAATTCCACTATAAAAACTTTCCTCATATAGAAGTTACTTTCTTTTAGGCTTTCTACCAAAAAATCTCTTTATCTTATAACATTGTTATATCTCTCTTTATTTCCTACCCTTTTAAACTATTATACATAACCTTAAGCTTTGAATTCAGACAAAAATTAATTACCTTTCAAAAGAACATATATTTATTAAAAGAAATCGTCTTCCTACAATATAGATTTAATGTGAAAATACCCAAATATTTAATAAAATATCTTATTAGATGTCATTACTTTAGATCCTAAATTATAAATTTGTTTATAATATTATTCCAATCACATTTATCTAATTATTTTATTGTAATAGTTACTACATTATTAAACAAACTTGATAGTGAAATCAAAGTTACCTTTTTCCTAGAACTTTTTAGCCTGTGAATTCCCAGTATTACCCAAGGTAAGAACCTTTAAGGTTAAGTATATGTTTGTTTTACCAATAATTCAAGATTTAGCTGTTTTCATTAAACCAACACTATTAATATCTTATTTATTAAAAATTGTACAAGCAAAGATTATTCTGGTTTTGGCTGGATTTATAGTTTTCTAACGCTTATACCAAAGTTTGATACCTTATAGTATTTGCCAGGGATAAGTGTGAAATCATTTGACCAATGAATGCAAACACAAAAGTATGCTGATAATTCTTAAGACATTTCTAATATTACTTTATCAATAATTTTAAAGCCAGCTTATTTATTAAAGATTTTACTTAAGTCATGTGAATTTGAAAAGCACTGGGCTTATTATTTATGAGTACTTTTAAGTTTAAGTCAATTTGGTACTGTGTGGCCAAAACATAACAAATACCATGTGGCCAAAAACATAACAAAATATGTGTAGATACACACACACACACACACACTCATACAAAGATCCTATAAATTTTATTTCAGAACTCTAGCCATGAGATATTCATATAAAACTCACTGGTTTGCAAAAATAGATGATTAGATGTAAATAGTGGATTTTAGCTCAGTAGAAAAGTAACAGCTGACTTAAAGCAGACAGAAAAGAAAGCAGAAAGAGAATTTAGGAGCATCACAGTTGCAGGTCGACCTTTGGGCTCTGAACGTTCCTTGGTGTAATCTGCCCTTCATTTTAAAATGTGCACAAGAGCAGACTTAACTTGTGACCAGCTGGAGTGCTAGGAAACCTGGCATGCCCTTCCATTTACATAACCGCTTGCAGGTAGAGGCACCATAAAACCAGAGTGGTTGAAAGGGATCATTCTCCTTGTTGTTCCTCATTCTTACATGATTAATTTCCCACATTTTTTCTTAAAAGGAGGAACTGGGTTGGGGCTTAGGATTTACTGTGGTGGACTGAAATGTGTTGACTGTGGGCAGGGTTCCACAGTATGTCACCACCAAGTCATTTCTGCCCTGCTATGTGCCTCTGTTTCTCTCTCTGGAGGTCTAGCACTTCTGGGGGACTCAAAGCACAGAGAGACCAAGATCCTGCACGTGCTTCCTTGATGAGCCTTTTAAACTAATTTTGTTGGGGGTTCCCTGTAGGGCCACTGCATGTCAAGACGAATCAGGCTCCAAACATTCCCACTTGGTTTCCAGTCTCCCAGGGGCACCTTTTAGCTGGGGGGATTGAAATGCCCTTCCTCTTCAGAGCTGAGGAAAATCAATGTCTCACTTAACTATGAAAATGACAGTTCAGTTCCTCACACAAATGTGCAGGCAAGCCAATTGAGATTAATTTTGGAAGAAAGAGCAATAGAGAAGACTCTTTAAAATGCACCTCCAAAGTGGAATTATGATCCTAAATAACAACTTCCTAGGAGGAAAAAAAAAATAGATAAGACCACTTCCTGCAAACTGTCTTCAGTCACCCCTAACTTTTAGCTCTCTCATCCGCCATTAACACACACCAAGGTCAAATCCGCTCACGGTACACAGTAATCTCTGGTGCCCTGAAAAGCCAAAGAGGTCAGGTAATGCAATGCAGGAAACCAAAGCTTTCATGCCATTACTCTTGAAACACCATAAAAAAAGAGAACAACCCAAAAAGGAATGAGTGGTGCCTTTGGTTTGGGGTTTGAGATATTAGAAGACTTCTCAAGATTTTTCTTGGTACCAAACACAGTGAAGAGGGAAGGAAGAATAGAGTGAAATAAATGTAAACAAAAGAACAATTTTTTTTTAGGACAGGACGCAAACACAGAAACCAAAATCAAGTACATGGTTATTTGTTTGTTTGGTTTTTGTTTCATTTTGTTTTGTTTTGCAGCTGCAAGGAATATTGCCAATTCAAAGGCCTTGTTCCCCATAAATTGGAATTCACATTTGGACTTAACCAAGTCAAGTACAGTTGGTCAAATCCAATGACAGAAAGACCAGAACAACAAAAAGAACCCCAAAAATATGATTACTGAGTGCTCTAATGGTAAGGCAAAATTAAGACCAGCTGTTGGTCAATTTCAACCATTAGTCATTTAGGAGAATTTCCAACACACACACACAAAAAAGCCCCAATTCAAGCTACTTACCTAGGATTGGGGTCCCAGCTGAAGACGGCTCTCTACCATCCTAGAAGCAGGAAAAAACTGAAACTCGTCTTCCCTGTTGGAAGTGAGCTGAAATTCCAAAAGGAGTTACCTGTCTTGCATCATCATGGAAGCAGGAAAATTTGCCTTTTTTGTTGGAAGCAAGTAAAACTCCAGGAAAAGAATCGTACAGCAAAATAAACATTGGATCTCAACCAAATTTTGGGAGATCAGGGATTCTCTGGAGGGAGGGGAACTCCCAGGCCTCAGCAAATTGTCCTATTGGTTTTAGCCACAAGGATGGCTCAAGCTGATACCAAGCACTGATAGGAGATTTGTCAAATCTCAGAACCTCCACTCAGAATCCTTCTGTGGTTACCAATTTGTGATTCAAAAAGTATCTGCGACAAGTCTCAATCAATTTAGAAAGTTTATTTTGCCAAGGTTAAGGACGCATCCATGACACAGTCTCAGGAGATCCTGACAACATGTTCCCAAAGTGGTTGGGGCATAGCTTGCTTTTATACATTTTAGGGAGACATAATACATCAATCAGCACCTGTAAGATTCACATTGGTTCAATCTGGGAGGGCAGGACAACTCAAAGTGGAGGCTTCCAAGTCATAGGTAGAATTAAAAATGTTCTGATTGACAATTGCTTGAAAGAGTTATTATCGGTAGAAAGGAGTGTCTGGGTAACAGTAAGGGGTTGTGGAGACCAAGGTTTTATCATGCAGATGAAGCCTCCATGTAGCAGACTTCAGACAGTATAGATTGTAAATGTTTCTTATCAGACTTAATGTCTATGTTAAAGTTAATGCTGTGTTGATGTTTATGTATAATGAGGCATGTCCAACCCCCTCTTCCATCATGGCCTGAACTAGATTTTCAGGTTAGCTCTGGAATGCCCTTAGCCAAGGGGAAAGGCCTTAGAATTTAATTTTTTGTTTACAAGAGTTAGAAATCAAGGCTGCTTTTTTTCTTTCACAAAACTAAAACTACCAAAGAGAGGATATTGAAAAAAGTATATTAAAAAAAAAAACCTGAAAAATTTTTTTGAAATGAGAAAATAGTACATTTTAAGATAGAGTAAAGCACACTGTATCCTGGAAAAGATAAATAAAACTAAATTCATTCCTGGATGCATCTAGTAACGCTGCATAACAGCAAGCATAATGAAAAAGATTAGAGTCCTAGAAAGAGAATATAGGCCACTTAAAAGAGAACAAACATTGTAATGAGAGCATCTTGAAATACAGAAGCTAGAAGTTATCAGAATAATATATTTGAAATAGTTGCATAAAGTAATGGTCAGTTCAGACATCCATGTTCAATAATTAAATATTAAAGAGTGAAAATAATATTAAGGTAGTTTAACGACTACTAAGAGAATTTATTAGTATATATATTCGCTATTACATGTTCGTATGTATTCTTTAGGTAAATGTCAATTCAACTGCTTGGCCCATTTTTAAAACTGGGTTGTTTTGTCTTTTTATTGTTGTGTTGTGTTTTTTATATATTCAGGATACAAGTCATTTTGATAGAGAATAAAGGAGGAAACCAGTCAGTCAGGCAGTTAGGGTGGGTGGGTCCTCGATTGAATTCTTTCAAACAAAAGAATAGCCTGAAAAATCAAGCAGCAGGCACAGATAAGGAAACTCACACAGGGGGGCTTGCCTAACTATGCCCGTAGCCACACAGGTAAGAAAGGCAATGCAGGTGACTTGCCCAGACATGCTCGCAATGGAAAATTCTATCCCCTGACACATGCACTGCAAGGGGAGCAAAGCACTACGGAGTAACTCAAGCTGAGGGCCTGCATGCACATTAGGAGGATGGGGTGGAGCTACCAGAAATTTGCACCTTATGCAAATGAGACACCCAGCCCTAAACAGTTTCTTATATAAGCCTTTGCATTCAACTGTAAAACTGGCAACCCTCTTTCGGATTCCCTTTCTGCAGCAGAGAGCTTTCTTCTTTGGCTTATTAAACTTTTGCTCCAACGTCACCCTTTGTGTCCATGTTCCTTAATTCTCTTGGTCTAGACACAAAGAACTCCAGGTGATACATCACAATGAGAGACTGCTACAATGAGGTGCATTGGCATAACTGTAACATTATATCTGATATATAATTTGCAGATATTTCCTTCTATTCCATGGGTGGTCTTTTCACTTTATTGATGGTGTCTTTTTGAAGCATTTTTTTTTTATTTTGATGAAACTCAATTTATCTCTTTTTTGTCTTGCCACATGTTATTTTGCTATTGTATCTAAGACAAAATTGTCTAATCCAAGGACAAGTTTTACTTCTGTGATTCCTTCCAAAAGCTTTGCAATTGTAGCTCTTACATTTAGGTCAATGATCCATTTTGATTTCATTCTCACATATTGTTTGACGTAGGGGTTCAATTTTATTATTTTACTCATAGAGCTACAGTTGTTCCAACATCACTTTTTCAAAAGATTATGCTTTTCTCTGTTGAATTGTATAGACACTTACCAAAAATCAGTTGAGTATAAATGTGGAAATTTGCTTTTAGAATCTCTCAATTCTATTCAATTTAGAAAGGATTGTCATCTTAACAATTTTAAATCTTTTGATCTATGAACATGGGATGTCTTACCATTTACTAATCATGTTTGTTAAATTTATTCCTAAGTATTGTTTTGTATGCTATTGTAAAAGGAATTGTTTTCTAATTTCATTTTTGGATTGTTTACTGATAGGATATAGAAATACAACATTCTTTAAAATTTCAAGGTAAGGCATCATAGCTCATGCCTGTAAACTCAGAACTTCGGGAGGCCAAGCTGGGAGGATTGATTGAGGCCAGGAGTTCAAGGCTGCAGTGAGACTCAATCCAGTATCACTGCCCTCCTGCTTGGTTGACAGAGCAAGACCTTGTCACAAAAAAACAAAACAAAAACAAATTTATATTCTCTCTTGCAGCCTTACTAGCCATATTATGAGCTCTAGTAATGTTTGTGTTTTCTTTAGCATTTATATATATATGATCAGATCATCTGCCAAGAGAGAATTTTTCCTCTTCCTCTTCAACCTTGATGTCTTTTTAATTCTTGACTAGTTTCCCAGGCTAAAATTGCTAGTATGATATTCAGTATAAATTGACAGAACTGACGTCTTTGTCTTAATCATGAATGCAGGAAGAAAACACACAGCATCTCACCATCATGTATAATGTTATCTATGTGTTGGTTTTTTTTTTTTTTTTTTTTTTGTTTTTTTTTTTTTTTTTTTTGTAGATTTCCTTTGTCAAGTTTAGAAAGTTCCCCTTTTTTCTTAGTTTGTTGACAGTGGTATCATGAAAGTGTACTGTATTCTAAGGGTTTTATTTGGCATTAACTGGGGTTATTATTTTTTCTTTATTCTATTAATATGATATATTACATTCATTAACTTTTCTATATTGAAACAATTTGGCATTCCTGGCATAAATCGTACTTAGGTCACAATTTATAATCATTTGACACAGTACTAGATTTGATTCGCTATTGTTTTGTTGAGGATTTTGTGTGCACTTTCGTAAGAGATACTGAAATGTAGTTGTGTTTGCCAGGTGTCACGGTAATACTGACTTCATAGAATGAGTTGAGAAATGTTCTTCCTCTTCTAGTTTTGGAAGATTTTTGCGAAGAATTGGTATTAATTAATCAAGAACATTTGGGTGAAATAATCAATTAAGCCATCTGGACCTGATCATTTCTTTTTGGCAGGTTTTAAAATTTATTCTAAGTAAATATATTTGTTTTCAGTCTATTCAGGTTTTTTATTTCTTCTTGACTCATTTGTGATCATTTATGTATTTCTAGACTTTTATCCTGGTTATGTAATTTGATGAAATACAATTGTTTATGGTATTTCATTTTAATCCTTATTTATAAGGTTAAGTAATAATGCTTCTTATTTCATTCTTGATTTTAACTATTTGAGTCTCCAAAACTTATCATTATTTACATTTTACAATTAATCTTGATAAAGGTTTGTCCATTGCATTGGTCTTTCAATAAGTAACTTGACTTTTTAAATGTACCCTATTGCTTATCTACTCTCTATTTCACTTTTTTCCTTTCCAATCTTTGTTTCTGCCTTCTTTCTGCTTGCTTTGTATTTAATTTGTTCTTTTCTTTCTAGTTTCTTTAGGTGGAATGTTAAAATTTTTTTAAGACACTTTAAAGTATAGGTTGCTTACAGCTACATATTTCCCTCTTACTGCTGCTTTAGCTCCTTCACATAAGCTTTGCTATGGGTTTTTGTTTTTGTTGTTCTTTTTTTGTTTTTTGAGACAGAGTTTCACTCTTGTTGCCCAGGCTGGAGTGCAATGGTGTGATCTTGGCTCACTGCAACCTCTGCCCCCTCGGTCCGGGTTCAAGCAATTCTCCTGCCTCAGTCTCCTGAGTAGCTGGGATTACAGGCACATGCCACCACACCCAGCTAATTTTTGTATCTTTAGTAGAGATGGGGTTTCACCATGTTGGCCAGGCTGGTCTCGAACTTCTGACCTCGTGATCCGCGTGCCTCGGCCTCCCAAAGTGCTGGGATTACAGGCATGAGCCACCGCGCCCGGCAGCTTTGCTATATTTTGTTTTGATTTTCATTCATCTCAGAATATTTTTATAATTCCCTATATCATTTTTTCTTTGACTCACTGATTATTTAGCAGTGTGTGGGGGTCTTTTTTAAATTTCCACATTTTTTTAATTCCTCAGTTATTTCTGTTTTTGATTTCCAGTTTTATTTCATTGCAGTAAGAGAACATACTCTGTATTACTTAAATTATTTTAAATTAATTGAGGCTTATTTTGTGGCCTAACATATGCTCTGTCCTGGATAATTTCCATACACAATTGAGTAGAACTTACATCCTGTTCTTTTTGGATGGAGTGTTCTGTGCATGTCTTATCATCTGTAATGATAGATAACATCTGTCATCTATAGAGGTCAAAATGATGTGCAGAGTTGTTTGAGTCTTCCTTATTAATTTTTGTCTAGTTGTCTTAACCATTATTGAAAGTAGGGTATTGAAGTCTCCAGCTAGTTCTCTTAAATTGTTATTTCTCCCTTTATTTTGACCAGTTTTTGCTTCATATATTTCAAGCTTCTGTTGTTAGGGCATAGGTGTTTATATAATTGTTATGCTTTTCTCATGGATTGAATGTATCATTATAAAATTTCCCTCTCAGTTTCTAGAAATAATTTTTGTCTGCAAATGCATATTGTTTTCCATTAGCATAACTATTCTAGTTCTCTTTTGTTTGTCATTTACATGATATATCTTTTCATCCTATTATTTCTAAATATTTTGTCTTTGTATATAAATTATGTATTTTATAGACAGCATATAATTAGATTATGTTTTGTATCTATCAATCAATTCATTTACATGTAATATAATTTTTGTTAGGATAAAATTTATGATTACCATTTTGCTGTTTGTTTTTTTACATCTTATTTCTCTTTTGTTAGTCTATTTCTCTATTACTGTCTTTTATGTTAAATAGATATTTTCTGGTATATCATTTTAATTCCATTGTCATTTTTAAAAATATTATTTTAGTTTTTTTTTAGTAGTTGGCATGAGATTAAAATGAGCATCTTCATTTGTAACAACTTCACAAGTTTGTTTATAACTTTTTATAAACAAACAATGTATTTATACTGTATTTTATAGTTATTTTCACTGGTACTACTATTTTTTTCGTATGTGTTTGAAATACAGTCTAGAGTCCTTTCATTTCTGCCTAAAGAACTCCCTTTAGTATTTCTGATAAACCAAATCTGCTAGAGATAAACCCCTTCAGCTTTTGTTTACCTAGGAAAGTCTTAATTTCTGCTTCAGTTTTGAAGCAAAATTGTGCTGGATATTGAGTTCTTTGTTGACAGTCTTCCTTAAGCACTGTAAACATGTCATCCACTTCCTTCTGCCTGCCATGATTTCTTGTGAGCAACCTGCTGTTAATTTTATTGAGGATTCCTTGGACATGACAAGCTATTTCCTTCCTCCTCCTTTCAAGATTTCCTCTTTAATTTGGGTTTTTGATATGTTGATTATGATGTGTCTGGGTGTGAAAAATCTTTGAGTTTATTCTACTTGCTATTATTTCAGGGTTTTTTGATGTGTAAATTAAAAGTTTTCATTGAATTTGGGAATTCTTGGCAATTATTTCCTCAAGCATTCCTTTTCTTCTTTCCTACTGGAACTGCCAACATTTACATGTTCATGTGTTTCATGGTGGCCACAGTTTGCTGATTTTTCATTTTGCTTCTTTCTGTTTCTCAGACCAGATAATCTAAATTAATGTTCACTAAATTTGAAGATACGTTAATCACCAGTTGAAATCTCCTGTTGAGCCATTTTAATAAATACGTTATTTTACTTACTGTCCTTTTCAACTTCAAAATTTCTATTTGGTTTATTTAGAATTTGTATCTTTTGCATTGATAGTCTCTGTTTGATTTACTTTTGTAGTTTCCTTTAATTATTTGGACATATTTTAAATAGCTGATCTAACATTTTTATTATTAAGTTCAATCTCTGGTGTTGTCCCTGGATAGTTTATATTGAGCTTTGTTTTCTGTATATGAACCATATTTTTTGTTTCATTTTGTATCTCATTTTTTTCATTTTGTATCTCATAATTATATAATGTAGCAACTCTGAAAATCACATTTCTACTCCCCATAATTTATTTTTGTTATTATTGTTTGTCATATTGATGTTATTGTTATTCCTGTAGTGACTTTCCTAAGGTGATTTTGTTACGTGTGCATTCTTTGTTATGTATAGCCACTGAAGTCTCTGTTTTTGTAGTTCAGTGGTCAGCTAATGAGTGGACATTAATTTTCTTGAACCAATAAGGCTCCCAATCTTGCTGTTGGGGCATGTATCTGATGCTCTGGCAGGCGATTTATATACACGGTTTTATTCTTTACTTTCTACTTTCACAGAGCCTCAAAATCAGTCAGAGATGAGAAATTGGAACCTTGTCAGATTATTTCTCACCATGTGCCCAGATCTGCACATGGATGCGGCTCTCTGGATTCCCAGGATATTTCTAGACTTTTCAAAGCTCTTTATGACGGTCTCATTCCCCAGCTTTTCAAGTTTTTTAGTCAGTTTCTTATTAGCCTTACCTACATCACTACCTTAGGCAGATGTGAAGTTAAACCAATTGTCACTGATTTCTTTCCAATAAACATCCCAGGGAGAAGCCTATTTGCATTGGACAAGCTCTGAGTCAGTTCTAATAAAGACAAGCTCCATGTAATGGCTTTTCGGAAAACTGCCAGACAGGTCAAATAACAACAGTCCTCTGGAAATGAGGTGGTTGAAAAAGCCCCCAACCCATTCTTCCACCTATAGTGGCTGATTGGCTGCTGGTTTTCATCCCTACGTGATTACAAGACTGGTGGTTTTTAAGGTTTCCTTGGAACTGAGAAAAACAGAAGGGGAAGAGGGCAACTTAAAATGACTCAAAGCTCGATCTTACTAAGATTCAGCTTTTTTTCTTGATTAAGCAGTTTTCAGATTATTGCCTGCCTTTGATTACTTTCCAGGGTTCTGTAAAAGTTGATTTTGACAATTTTTTTTTACCAGTATTCTCATTGCTTTTATAGAGAAATAAATTTTTGGAGGCATTACATGATTATTCTGGATGTGCCCTCTTATATATTGTTTTAAAATTTCAGTACTGGTTATTAAATTTTCATTGAAGTCAGAGACCTGAGGCACTAACTAATAGTTTGAGCATAAATACATCCTTTAAATCCAAAGTTAATGTCAAAGTTTACTTACCCAGGCAAGGTTTGTAGCAAGATTCTAAGCAAGTAACAATATGGAATATTTTGTAGTATAACTGAAGAAAGAGATAATTGAAATTAACTGAGATAAATTTAATTCACAAAGATACAAAAGGGAGTAAATCCACAGGAAATAGAAAAAATTTAATAGTAAAAATTAAATATTAAAATTAAATAATAAATTAAAAACTATGAATTTTATTATTTTAAATAAATTTTAAGATTAATAAAAATAATTAATAAAGGTAAGAGAAGAAATTAATAAAACAGGAAAAGAGGAACTATAGATATAATAAAATATCAGGATACTTTTGCTTCAAGTATCAAAAGTTCAGCTCAAATTGGCTTAAAATTAAGAAAATTGCATAATTCACTGTATTAGGTAGGTTTTCCCAAAAACACAGCATATATATATTCTGTTATATTGTATAATATACATAACTGTATATTGTTATCTAGAAATGTAATATAGTTTCATACATACAAATATTAAATATTGAATTGAACAATGAGTATATATATGTGTGTATATATACTCTATATATACACATATATATGTATTATGTATGTATATGTATCATATATATACATATATATGTGTGTGTATATATATATTTTTAAAGCCAGTTTTTGTTTGGAGGTGGACATTGTATACACACACACATATGTATATGTATATGTATATGTATATGTATATGTATATAAAAAGAGAGAGAGAGTTATTTTTATTTTAAGGAACTTGTTCACACAATTATGGGGACTGCCAAGTCAGGTTGACTTTCTATGTTGTAATTTAGAATCAGAATTCTTTCCTGTCTGGAAAACCTCAGGCCTGCCTCTTCTGCTTTCAACTAATTGAATGAGACCTACCCACATTATAGAGGGTAATTAGCTTTACTTAAAATCAACTGATTTTAAACGTTAATCACATATAAAAACTATCTTTACAGCAACATCTAATCTAGTTTTGACCAAACAACTGGTTACCTTACTCTAGCCAAGCTGACAGAGAAAATGAACCATTACACATATTGAAGGCAGAGTTAGAACAGGATTCAAGTGTGTTGCAGCCAGTGACCTCAGGCCCATTTCTCAGCAGTCCCTCCATATTTTGGCTTCATCTTTAAAGAGGTAATTAGATATCACAGTATTTCCAGGCCTTACATTTTTGCAGAATAAATCCTAGAAGAAGAAAAGATGTCTTCCAATAACTCACTTTGAAAAATAATATTCTCAAATTATTTTACAAATGTCTACTGGCATCACATCAGGACAGATGTGTTTACACACCCATTTGAGAATTGATCACTGTCTAGGAAGGCAGAACTACTCCTACGGTGCTGAGGTTCATGCTCTTGGTGATGCCGTGGTTGGCTTCTCTGTGTCCCAGGGAGTGGAAAGGAAGACATAGATGAACAAATTAGAGATTTTTGGGGAAAGATGGAGGAGTATGGATACTAACTAGCAAGCAGCAATGTCCACCTCCAAACAAAAACCAGTTCTAAAAATAACAACCAACAACAGCAGTGGCAGTAGCAGCAAAATTCAAAATTCAACCAAAGAAAAAAATACAAACAAGAATAATTAGATAAGAAAGAAGCAGAATAAACACTAAAAGAAATAAAAATGGGCATGATTATAACTAAAATATACTTAATGATTAACAAATATTTTGAACATATTATGTCAATATTTTATTTTGAACTTAGATGAAAGGAATAAAGTTAAAAAGCTGTAAATTACAAATATTTGTTTTAAAAGAGGCTCTGATTAAAACAACAAAATGAAGAATTTAAATTGTTAGTCACTTTTACTCCTTAACCAAAGGAACTAATTACAGACGGTTTTATAAACAAGTTCTAATCTTCAAGAAAAAAACAATTCCTATGAAATTCAGACTGATTCAGAGAATATGAAAAATGTAAAACTTTTATTTTTTGTAGGAATGTCATGCAACATTGATAAGAAAATAAGACAACTAAAGCCGAAAAAATAAAATTAAGGCCCCATCTAACTTATGAGCAAAGTGAAAAATCCTAAATAAAAAATAGTAAATGAAAACTAGCAAAATGTCATTACGTGATAAATTTAGTCTCAGGTGTGAAAAAAATATTTCAAAGTGTTAAATCTATTCATGTAAATTACCACATTAATGGATTTATGTGGGAAAAACTATGATCAGAAGGATGCAAGGAGATACATGAAAATAAAATGAACATTAATAACAGAAAAGTTTGAGATCTTTAACACATGCTAGCAACAAAATGTTCCAAGTAGACAAAATAAATAACTTTAAAATGAAAACCACTTTTCACAAACTCTTAGTTATATCACAGTTGGAATTCAATTTTTACAATATTATAGTTTAAAGTCAGATGGAAGACAATCATAGCCGTTGTAACCCTTAGTGCACTGTTGCCACAGAAAAACAGAGCTGGACATCAGTTAAGTAAAAAAATTTTTTTTTTTTTGAGACGGAGTCTCGCTCTGTCGCCCAGGCTGGAGTGCAGTGGCCGGATCTCAGCTCACTGCAAGCTCCGCCTCCCGGGTTTACGCCATTCTCCTGCCTCAGCCTCCCAAGTAGCTGGGACTACAGGCGCCCGCCACCTCGCCCGGCTAGTTTTCGTATTTTTTAGTAGAGACGGGGTTTCACCATGTTAGCCAGGATGGTCTTGATCTCCTGACCTCGTGATCTGCCCGTCTCGGCCTCCCAAAGTGCTGGGATTACAGGCTTGAGCCACCGCGCCCGGCCGTAAAATTTTTAAAAAAGATTTTGTTCGTAAGCTATTGCAATAAAGGAAAATACACCTTGGTTTAGAATTGGGCTAAATTCTGAATACAGTAAAGAAACTCAAGTGTGTGGGCCTGTGTGTGTGTTTGTGTGTGCGGTAGAAGTCAGTGGATGGGAAATGCTAAAAGCAGACACAAAATGTAAGGGAGATTCTTGCTAAACTAACCTCACAGAATTCCAGCTGAAGACAGGCTAGGGGATCAGGAATCCTCTCTAAACTGACTTAGCAGGATTCTTGCTACAACCAGGCTATGCAGTTCTGCAAGAATTGGGGCCAGTTGAGGCCTAGAAGAAAAGAAGGTTGCGAGGAGCTGGACAAAAGTTTGGTCATGGAGAGTGTCTTGTCAATTCCTCCTCTTGACCAGATGAATTCTTTTTCCTCTGAATAATTTACATCCTTTTCTCATTCAAGCATCTTTTGTTCATTAGGAGCAGCTGAACCACCTGTTGCAACTTGGTGAAAGCTTCCAATTGCTGTACTATGCATGCAAGCCTTATGACATTTAGAGAAGAATAGCTATGAAGAGAAACAGCAAAGATAAGAGGCTGAGTCAATCTATAAGCCCAACTTTGCAGGTCTTCGGGGATCTCAAAAATATCCCAGGACCTACAATCTTTCCTTGGTGTTAGTACATGGCAGTGATGAAACAGATTTCTTTTTTGCCTCTAGAACCTTCTTGGTTATAGCAAAGATGTAAGACAGTTTGTCAGGAGAAAGAAGCAGCAGTTGTTTCCAACCAGCACTCAAGCACCCACTTCTACAGCCAGGATCCTGTTGAGGACAATATGTCTATGGAGGGCAGCATGCAGGGTTTTCCTGTCATGGGTGAACCAGGAATTGGAGGCCATTGGTGGCACTGTTCAGGGAAAAGGAGAGTTGCTTCTGCAATGAGTAGATGATGCTGTTGTGGAATTGAACTTTTTCAGCCAGGTGATAGGTTCCTTGGGATGGTTTCCAAAAAGTGGCAATTCTTTTCCACAAAGTAGGGAGATCATGGATGGAATGTAGGCCCAGTTCTGTAGCTGCTTTCTATAAATAACCTACGGGAGCAGAGATCATCTACAAAGGAACTTGTGATGTCCTGGACACCTCTTTTGTTTCCATGATGAGAGAAAGGTGAACAGAAGATAGTGACTGATTGGTTTAGAAATAATTCAAGAAAAGGTTATTGAACTGAACTGGGGTCAGCTCTCTTGGTGCAGTAAGGCCAAACACCCACATTGAGGTTTGCAGGGGGAGAACGGGCATTTATTTGCAGGACACCAAGCAAGAAGAATCACACAGCTCATTCTTAAGGCTCAATCTCCCCAATGGCTTGCAAGTAATGATTTTTAAAGGCATAGAGACAGAGGGCATAGCAAAGTCATCCATCAATACATGGAGGCTATACATTGGTTTGACCTAAAAGGTGAGTCATCTTGAAGCAGAAGCTTACAGGTCATAGGTAGAGTTTCTGTTTTGTGATTGCTTAAGGAGGCAAAGATTTGTCTTAAAACTTAGGGTCAGCAGAAAAGAATGTTAGCTCTGGCTCATGGGTGTGATTTCCTCCAGACCCTCAGGAAGAACAATGAATGATGGCCAGAGTTCAGTTTTCAGTTCCCTCTTATCCAAGGTCTATGTATCCATGGATCCACTGGGTAGGGATCTGGGCTTTTGAAAAACAACTCAGAGACCTATGTTAAAATGCTATCTTTAGTTGCTACAGGGAATATCTCATGACTAACGTCCTTGGCTGTTGTTTTAATCTGCTATTGTCTAATTGCTACCAAGCGGCTCATTTACTTCTCAGGGCTAGCTAGAAGACTGGAGTGTCCCTAGAAGGAATTCAAGATTTTCCTGTATTTCTGTGCTTGGTAGGGGAGAGAGTCCTGGCAGGCTCCTAAGGCAGGTCTCTGCTGTCTCTCAAAAATAAAAACATTAGGAGGAGTTGAGTATGATAAAGGGAATAGCAAGATTGGAGAGATAACAAGAATCTGCCCAGTTGGCCAGGAACAGCCAACAGGCTTGAGTTTCACAGAAAAAGTTAGAACCATCAGGAGCTAGCCAGAGTCATATAAATAATTAGCTGATTGCTGAAGCTGCCAACATAAGTCACATTTTGAGGATGGAAAATAATTTGCCAGAAGTGGTTAGTCCACCTGTGGTTCATTTGGGTCCAGTAAATTAGGTTGGTGGGGTGGCGGGGCGGGGGGCATTGAGGAGAATTCCATTCATATGAGCGATGTCTCAGGAATCACTCATATGAATGGAATTTATTTTGGATTTAGTGTAATGCTAGGTAAGTGTATTGGCAAATTATCATTCCCAGAAAGGGAACACTGGACACTGGTATAACTAAAATAATACAGACATGACCTTTGTGGAAACAGAAAGGCACAGATTCAAGGTTTTCTCACGATGTATAGTAGTCTGGTTTAGAAAGGTGAAGGGAAAGAAAGAGTCATAGCCAAAAAAAAAAAAAAAAAAAGAGAGAGAAAGAATTTCAAATGATCAAAAAAGTCTGGGAAATTCTAGATGTGTCCGTGGGAAAGGGGCACAGCATACGGTCTGTGATGTTATGGGGAGAAGTGACGAGTGGAGCCAAGTTTTCCAAAGGTGGTGTGGGTGAAGAAGTCTTGCTGAGAGGTAAGAAAAGAAAAGGGCAGGGAAGGAGCAGAAAATCCTAAATGTAGGGACAAAAACATGAAGTTGAAGACTCCAGTCAGGTGAGAAAAGTTATGCTGAAGGCAGGAAGTTACTGTGGGCAGAAGCGACTCTTGAGAAATGAGTTGGGAAGAGCAGGGGGTTCCTAGGCAAAGGGCAAGGAAAAAGCAGGAGGACGTAGGAAGGGGAATTAGGTGTGTGCTGCTCCCTGGTCCTGGGCAGAAGCTGACTGACCCCCTCACAACATCATCTGCTTGTTCCACAGATATTAGGACAGTTGATGCTTCTCGCTGTCATTTGCCTCTAGACGCTCTCCATAGAGCTTGGTTTGAGGTCTCTGATTGGAATACTTCTCCAATCTTAATAACTTTTGCATTTCTTTAATGGAAAAACTGGAACACAAAATTGAAGACCCTGTAATTTAACACCAGTGTTAGCAAAAAGTAAAACAGTATAAATTTCCTTCCATATAAATTCTAGTTTTTTGATGGTATTGTTTCCAGAGCACCAGATCCTCTGGTAAAGCTGTGTAAGGGACAATCAGAAAGTTCTAAAAGGAGGCAGCCCTGATACATTAATCACAGTCCTGAGTCTATTTCATTGTCCTCCACAGTATCTAAGAATGTCAGATGAGTCCCTTAGAATTTTCCTCTAGCCCAGATGACTAAAGCATCAGCATGCACTTTCCTGTGATAATTTGAAAGGGCATCAACTTATGTGGAGACAGCAGGGGGGATCTGAGAGTCATAGAGGAACGAGCAGCACTGTTGGTCACGGGCAGTTCAATTCTTTAAATAGGTTAGCCAGCTTAGTCTTGAGGATGCTATCGGCTTTTTCTATGGTGCTTGGGGACTGAGATTGGTAAGAGAAGTGGGGTGTTAGTTTAAGGTTTATTGTCATTTGAATTTCCTGTATAATTCTGCCAAAAGCATGTGATTCTTTGCCACTAGAGATGGTATAGGGGATACCCCAAGTGGGGAAAATTCATTCTAGGTATGCTGAGGCAACTGACGTTCCTGAGGGATTTCATCAGGAAGAGTCCGGGTTGGCAGAAGGAAGGGAAAGTTGCTTGCCATCCTTGCCCTAACTTTACAGTTTTTTTCCAGGGTTATGTTTCTGGCAGATGAGGCAAGTGACAATCACTTTGTCCAAACACAAATGAAAAGATCCAAACTATTGTTTGTTCAAAATATCTCATATTTTGTCCTTTCCATGCTGAGTCATGTTGTGTGACTACACAGTGGCTCAGGCAGTAGACTTCAGAGGAGCCAAATGGCTGCTTTAGTGTGCCCTAAGTTCATCTGAAGCATTTGTCTGAGCCACACAGCCAAGTAGGGGATGAATACTTCCACCAGGGGCTCAGGGCCTTGAAGTGGGACCCAGACTCATGGTTCCAAAGTTTGGAAAGGGTCTGGCTGCCTTGAGTGGTTGGGAAAAGGGCTGTTAATTTAACACACTTACATGGCCAATTTATTTCTCCAGGCATCAGCCGAGCTTTTCCTACTTTGTCCCTCAGTTTTAACACTAGCCATCTACCCGGGTGCTAACAATGCTTCTGGAGGTTCTGCTGTTAGATGTCTGCTTTTGCCTGGTGCACAAGCTGCTGTCATGAATTCTCTTTTACAACTTACCCGCATCATGTACTACCTCAAAAGTACAATGGCTATGACAGTACTATAAACCCTAACCTTTATTTCCTCTGCTTTTTTGCAAGCCTGAGTGAGAGCAATAACTTGGCCACCCTGGCTGATTTAACATATGTCAGGGCTTGATATTCAAGAGGTTTGTATTGTTGAGTGATGACATATCCATTCCAGAAGGTACCATTTTCCCTCTAAAGAGGGAGCCATAGACACAAAGACTGAGGTCAACTTGGCGGAGAGGCTCTCCGATAAATCTAGCCCAGGACAAGATCTAGTGTTAATTACACGTTCATGGGGGCATCCCATCAATGTGCAAAGAAAGCAAGGTTGGCAAGGTTAGGGTTTCGATGATGATATATGGTGATTTGAGAGGGAGAGTGCAGTAAACTTTCATGAGGTAAGTCAAGATGCAGAAAGTGTTATGTGTTTTCATTAAGCAAGAAGGGCCTGCATAGCAAGGGGAATATGTGTGTCAAGTGGTTGACCTAATACCACATCAGTGGTATTTTGTACATGTTTGGCAGTTCTAGCCACAGCTCAAAGGCAACAGCCATGGCTCAAAGGCCTTAGCTAATGGGTCAAGCTACTGGGTCAAGCCCAAAATATAATATCATAGAGGTCTCTGGTAACCATTATGCTTCTAGAATAATATCTCAGGGCATGACCTCCTCATTCATCCATGAACAAGGGAAAAGTCAGGAAGTAAATGGGGAGTCCAAGCATGGGGGAAGGGTGTGAAAGTAGAGAGCCCTTAAGGTTATCAAAAGCATCTTTGGATAGCAAGTCTGGGCTTGGAGATGATTCCCTAATCAGAGCACAGAGCACTGGAGCAATCATGGAGAAATCAGGTACCACATCCTACAACATCTCACAAGGCCCCAAAACTCCTCAGCATTACTTTGTTTCAAAGAAAAGAAAGTATTAAATAGTAGAGATTTGGTCTGTGGAGAGAGTTTTACCACAACCCAGACACCAGAGACATAATGAACGCCACTGAATTTTGTCTCTAGCCACCCTGTGATCCTCTCTTGCTCATGCCTTAAGGAGGTGCTCAGTGACCTAACTCTCAGTACGTAGAAGGAGGTCATCCACATACTGGAGTAAAGTGGAGTCACTTGGGAAGACTAAAGTTGACACCTAGAGTATTCAAAAGGTAGGTAGAGAACTCTGTAAATCCTTGGGTCATACTAGTCTGCATACATTGTTGGATATTTCCAGTGAAGGCAACCAAGTATTGGAATTCCTTATGAAGGAGTATACTAAAAAAGGCAGAACAAAAATTGATGACAGTGAAACATTGGGTGTTATAGGTGATAGCAGACAGTACAGTGGCAGGAGTCGGCACTCAGGGAAACTCAGGTTTGACCATTTTATTGAAGATCTTAGATCTTGGATTCGATGATACCCTTCCCATTTGGGATTTTAATGACGGAGACTAGAAGTTGTTTTTTATTTTGTTTTGTTTTGTTTTGTTTTGTTTTGTTTTTGAGACAGAGTCTTGCTCTGTTGCCCAGCCTGGAGTACAATGGCATGATCTCGGCTCACTACAACCTCCATCTCCTAGGTTGAAGCTGTTCTCCTGCCTCAGCCTCCTTCGTAGCTGGGATTACCAGCATGTGCCAAGTATGTGCCACCACGCCTAGCAAATTTTTTGTATTTTCAGTAGAGATGGGGTTTCACCATGTTGGTCGGGCTGGTCTTGAACTCTTGACCTCAGGAGATCCAACTGCCTCAGCCTCCCAAAGTGCTGGGATTACAGGTGTGAGCCACCACACCCTGCCTGAGACTAACAGTTTTTGTCAAATAAACCTGGGACTATTGAGTAGAGCCCTCATGTCCTTCTGATTTAAATGATATTGGAGAATCCTGAGGACAGGCATGGAAGGACCTACTTCTATTTTAAGGGATTGTACATTCCATACAAATCCAGTATCAGTGAAGTGTGTTTGTTTGTTGTCCACAGAGAAGAGAAAAATCTGTTTAGTAGTTGATTTAAATTTTTAGCTAAATGTGTGGTAGTTTGAAGGGGAAAATGGACTCAGAGAAGTTAGACAGAGCCACTGGGGGAGGGAGACTTAAGGAGTACCCTGGGGCACAGTGAATTTGACACCCCTGTGGTGAGACGATCTCTTCCTACCAGGCTTCCTGGGGGCAGAGCTGAGCAGAGAGTTGTGTTTAGCTTTCAGGAGTCCCATAAGAATATTAAGAGATTGAGGCAGAGGCAAAAAATGAGGCAAATTATAAAAACCCAGCACTGGTCATTTGTGGTGGCCCTAAGGAAGGGAAGAGGAAACGAGGTTATTCCAGTTACAGGTTAGTGGCGGTTGAGGGCATTGGACATTTTCTTCCTTGGAAGGGTGTCAGTCATTTCCTGGTGAGGCAAGGACTCAGGCTTCTTCCCTCCTCTTGGTGTCCTGGCAACCTCAGGTCCATTGTCCCCTTTTATGATAATGCCAGCAAGTGTCCCAGTCAGTGGGAGCCCACAGTTTTAGAGCTTGCTATTGATTACATTTTCCAGGTTATTCTATTTCAATTGAAATGCCATAAACTCATGCTGTTTATTTTTCTTTAAAAAAAAAAAATACTGTTTTCATAACACTGGGCTAACACCTGCAGTTTGGATATGCTTGCATTTACCAATTAATTTTATTATTCTGTGATGTGTCATGCAGCTCTGGTCTCAGACCGTTTACAGTCTGTGGCCAGAGCAGAAGCTGCTTGGGAAGTAAGTTCCAGCCCCAAATGTTCTTCCATGTCATTTGTAATCGATGGTGGTGGTTAACCACAGTTTCAGCCCTTTTTGTTTTATAATTTTGAATGCATGACCAATCAATTTCAGTGAGATAGTCCTGAGGGGTAGTACCTAGTACTTTCTCCTCTTACTTCCCTCAGTTTCTGATGGGAATCAGGAGAAGTCTGAGATTTTTAATGGTTCTCAAGGGTGACAAAACATGTGGCTTTTTCAAACCAATGGGAGGCATCTCCAGGCCCCTTGAATAAGGATAAATTGATGAGTCAGAGAGTTACAGAGAGTATTTTCTCAGAAAACATTTTAATTGTGCAGTAAACCTTTTCCTTACCTCCTGGGGGTCACGGGAGTCTTTGGTGGTAACAAGTAATTGAGTATTATCTCCTCGGTGGGCCTCACTTGGAAACAAGTACAGGCTGCATCTCTGGCTTCACCTACAGGAGAGAGGGCCCAGTGAGCCTGAGAGCTCTAGGGAGCTGAAGGACTAGGGGTGAGACGTTCAGGGGACATTTTGAGAAAGAAAGATACAGAGAAGGGCTGCAAGGGGACTCCAAGAATGTCATAGGAGGGGTGCAAAGGGCTTACTGGGTCAGAAAATGTTTTCTGAATACCTTGTTTAAGAATTTCTTCTTGTTTAAGAGTTTTGAGTACAGTTTGAGTCATTTAGTCATTTTTCAACTTCTTCATACCAAGCAGAATAAGTGAATTGTGCATCCAAGATTTTTGTTTCCTGTTGGCCTAGGTGTCTTCTAGGTGAACTAATATCAAGATGGACAAGGATCCCCAGAACGGCCATTATAGGTCAAGAGGGTTTTCAGTAAAAGTTTCCCAGGGTGAAAGAAAGCCAATGGTATTACAGCCACAGCGGCAAAGCATACCGTCCACAGGAGTTTGAGAGGAGGGGGTACTGTGGTTTAAGTGTGTCCCCCAAAGTTCATGTGCTAGAAACAATCTCCAACGTAACAGTGTTAAGAGGTGGGGCCTAATGAGCCATGATTAGGCCAGGAGGGCTCTGCTTTCGTGATGAGGTGAATGCCATTATCACAGGAGTGAGTTCCTTTTCAAAGGATGAATTTGTCCCCCTTTTTCTCTCTCTCACCATCTCTTTGTCCTTCCAAGCAGTTGGAGCTGCTGCCCAAGCAGTAGTGAACTGGAGAGAAACAAGTCCTGGGTTTCCAATGGTGATGCTGGTCTGAAACAAAAGTCCCCAAACGCCTCTGAAGTCTGACATCTCTGTGTAGCCCTTGAATTCTGGTTCCCTGCCTTTAATTGCAGAGTGGTGTGCTTGTGTCATTGCTGATGTCACCTCCTAAAAAGACCTTCACTTTCTTGCTGCCACATAGCCATATTTGTTGCTCCCAATGTATAGCCTGACAGAATAAATGGAGAGGGAGCTGCTGGATTTGTGTATCACTGGCTGTCAGCTCCTAGTGATAAGCCTCACACAGGTGTGTCAGCATTGAACTGTAGAGTGTCACATATCTAAGTTTGAAAATAAAAGCATATTCTCCCCCAAAACTGAGAGAGACACAGCAAGAAGACCCTCTCGAGATGCTGGCCCCTCAACCTTGGACTTCCCAGACTACAGAATCATGAGCCAATAAATTTCTGTTCACTGTAATTCCCCAGTCTGTGGCATTCCATTACAGCAGCACAATTTGGCCGAGGACAAGAGTTTTCAGTAGAGTGAGAACACACAGTTTCTTTAAACTTAGAACAGAGAAACTTGGGACAGTATCCCAGCCTCTGCTTCTTACAGAAACTTGCCTCTTACACACAGTGGTGCTTACGGCTCTGTCCCAGTCTCTATTTGCTTGGAACTGTAATCCAGCCTCAAGCTATACTGAGAATCTTAAGACTCAAAGTCTGTAAACAGACATTTATCTATAGCACTGGGTTTTAGGGCCAGACTTATCACTGCAAACCCAAACAAGCAAGCAGACTGAAGACAAAAAGTCTTGATGCACACTCTGAGAGGTCCAGTGACCTATCTAAGGGTTTGATGGTGGTTCTGATCCAGATCCAAGTTTCAGTAGCAAGAAACTGTCAAAAAGAGAACCAATGTCAAACATTAGTTAATGCAGTAAAGACAGATTTTATTCAGAAACTATTGCAACAGGGGAAAAGAAGCCTCAGTATAAAACTGGGATAAATTCCAAATACAGTAAAGGCTGCTAGAGTTTTACAGCCAAGGGGTAGGGAGAGGTCAGTGGATGGAACACTCCTAAGAGCAGGCATAAAGGGTTGGGGGATTCCTGCTAGACCAAGCTCACGGGATTCTTGCTGAAGACAGGCCAGGGGGTTCAGATGGAAGGTTAGAGGGGATTCTCTCTAAACTGACTTACCAGGATTCCTGCTAAAACCGGGCAAGGCAGGTCTGGCAAGGATGGGAGCCAAGGTTGAGGCCTAGGAGAAAAGAAGCTTAGAGGAGGCTGATGAACGCTTGGTCAAGGAGGAGTGTCTTACTGCCACATTTGATTAGAAATCATGCCAAACCCTGAAATAAGCAAAATGTGTATGTACATATCTAGTAAAAGATTTGGAAATAAAAACCTAATTTTTCCTTGTTTTAAAATAATACTGTCTATCCAGAAAATAGAAAATATACAGGAAAATGTATATTCAGGCAGATTTGCTGGATAAATTAAAATGTGGAAAACCAACAGAATTTTAACAGCAGTAGCTACTTAGGAGAGCAAAACCAGCAATAAAATATCTTAACTTTTATATTAGAAAAACTATTTTAATTTAAAAAATAATTTTGCTTATAAAAGTGCCATTGCAATACACCAAAGACAAACTGAATAAAGTAGGTAGTCCATTTCATGAATGAGGGAATTCAATTCTGATACAAGTAGTAGTGACAATAATAATAAAACCAACATTTATTGCACATCTTCTATGGGCCAGGCATCTTTTCCAAGTACTTTACAAAATCATTTTACTTAATTTTTACAATATTAGTTTGAATATTATAAATGATTATGCTCATTTAAAGATGGAGAAGCCAAGGCCAGCAGGGTTTAAACAATTTTTGATGGTCACAGTGAAAGTAAGGAACAGAGGTGGGGTGTCTTTTTTACTTACATAAGCTAAAATTTTAATGAAATTGCAATAAAATGTCCCAATAGAACAAAGTATTTCTGAAATTTTCATAGAAGGTTTATTTTCAGAATAGCCAGGAAAATTTAATTTATTAACTTATTTAATCCTTGCAATATGCCCACAAATAATCTACTATTATCCCAATTTTATAGATAAGAAAATCGAGGCACAGAAATTTCAAGTCTCAAGCCTGACATTACATAACTAGTTGGTTGCAAACTTGGATTACTCAATTCCAAAGTCTATGCCCTTAATAATTACACATTAAATGTATCTGTTTTTGCTCCAAATATGAGAAAATGGCAGCATTAATTTTGATGGTAGATGTTTCTGTTATATAACTATAAATATCTCTATATTCATATTTTAGCAATAAGAAATAAAGCAAAATGTATTCTAAGGAGGCAGAGCTATAGAGGCCAAAGACAGCAATGTGTTTTCACTATCACTGCCAGGTATGGGGCAAAGTAAGATGTATCTGGAAATGAGACTGGAGAAATAAATAGGATCAGGTCAACATCTGTCAGGCTAGTGAATCTGAGGTGCACGGCTCTTTGAAGAATTTGAAGTAAGGGATGATGATTCCTGTTATACGTAATTTACCCTGGCTACAATGTACAAGGTAAAGAGGTCAAGCAGGAGACAGGCAGAGAAAACAATTAGGAAAATGCAGTAACAGTCCCAATGAGAGATGACGCTTACTTAAACATAAACAGTGCTGGTGAGGAGGAGGCTTCGGAGGAAAATATCTAAGTACAAATGGCTAGATGTGGTGCTTAATGGGACACGTTTGGCTTTCATGATTAGAGTCAGAGTGGAATCATTCGACATATTGAGATGGGAAAAACAGGACTGAAAAGGAAATTATTGAATATTCTAAGCTTGAATGTAAGAAATCCAAGGTAACACTTAAGCATTTGAGTCAGAAACACAGGAAGGATGTAAGAACACAGCCAGGAGCCAACCACTGCAAAATTAGGAAGAGTGTGGACTAAAGACAGAAGGTTGGTGAAATAGACATGTTATCCACAATCAAAGGAGGAAGAGGATTTTGTGAAAAAAGCAGGACAGTGGGAACTTAAAAGATCAGAAGCATGAGTGAGCTTGGGGTAATAGTAGTCAAGAAGATAGAGTTTGAATGAGTAGAGACCTACAGTAGAAACAATAGCTTAAATCAGACTGAGGTACAGGGAAGTAAGGACAGAAAGAACTGTTGTGTTTGGTGGGATGTTATCATCAGAGGCATTGCAGTGCAGCATTAGGTAGGGCAGATTAAATGCCATGAGTTATCAGGCAAGAAAGGATCGAAGTAGAGGCTGAGGATGCCAGCAACTAGTTTAGTTGGAAAAAGTGGAGCTGGGAGAGGCAAAGAGAAACAGTAGCAAGAAAGGAGAATGAGGTAGATAGAAAGAGGGGATATTGTTACTGTTTTTTTTAAAACAAGGTATTCCCAGTATCCGAGGAAAGAGCTAAAATAGGCAGAGGATGAAATGAAAATATAACTCATGAAGTGAGGTCTTAGAGGTGGAATTCAAGTGCGTGCTGCATCAGAGTTGGATATAACCATTTAGGAATGAAGTGAATTAGACCAGCACTGCTCAATGGGTGGTCACAGACCCTCAGCAACAGCATTCCCTGCTACACTGAATTAGAATCTCTGAGGCTGGGACCCAGGAATCTGCTTTGTCACAATAGCCCCAGGTGATACCTATGCACTTTAAAGTTTCAGCATTGTCATGCATGTTTAGAGACTTCAAAAAGAGCACAGGAAGCTTTCTCCAGACAAGATTTTAATATCCACTGCTAGAGTCCAATCTGAGTAAGAACTAGAGCACAAAGGAAAGTAGACAGGTTTTTGAATAGATGACCTTTCTGCTGGAGACTTTCACCAAGGAAGACAAATGTGAAATCACCATTTTCCTTTCCCATGACGTAAACCGCCATCAGCTCTACTGATCATATTTTAGAATTCTAGTTTGCATATTGAATATTTACCCATATATAAAGTTTTTTGTATATATTTACATATTTGCAAACTGATAAGAGAAAATTAGCTTTCTTAGAAAGCAAACATCTCAAAATATTTATGCAAGCCGTATTGTTAAGCAAAATATTAAAATGTAGAAGACTGAAATTATCATAAATGAGAATTTACTTATCAAATGCACTATGTACATAACATATAAAATACATATGTAACATACATATAAAATCATATGTGTTGACTTGTTTCCCGTTGGATTTGATTCACAAAGGGTCTCACAGGAGGAAGACTGTGTTACCGGCACTTGATTAGCCTTTAGTCTTCCTGCCCTTACTCCATCATGCCTTTTCTGGAGAGCACCCAACTCTCTTCAGGTGCCCACCATTCTGGTGTCATCTACTTGTTGAGTTATCCAATACAACTTATTGAAGAAACAGCCACCTGTGATGGTGAAAGAAGCACACATTCCCAGCAAGATGCTTTTTCTTCTAATATCTAGTACAATTCCTACGCCAGAAATTTGAGTAAACAAAAAGTTATATCATTTTTTTCTTCCAAAGTTTTAGAAAAGTCCCAATTTTTTAGTTTATGCCTCAATTTCTGCCTGATAGCAAATAATTGAATCTAGTGGAAGAGCTTTTAAAGTTGTTCTATTTTAATGACACATTCAGGAATTCTTCATTTCTGTTTTTTTTGTTTGTTTGTTTTTTGGGTTTTTTTCTCCAAATGACATCTCGATGCTGGAGGTCTTGAGTCTTATCATGGCCTCACGGAATGCATCTGTTCCACCGTCATCTTGTGGTTTCCTTATTCACAGTGTTTAATGGTACCTTCTGATCCGTACTTGGAGGCACCTCGCCCATCTGCAGTCCCTCAAGTGTCTGGTCCTTCCCGCGCGAGCATCTGCTGAGATGGGCGTGTCCTGAGATGAATTTCACCTCACATACTCCTTGCTGTTTATCTGTATCCTCTCACCTGAGCGCATTTTGGCGTCAACATTTTCTCTCAAGTAAATGCCACGTCCTTCTCAGCGGCAGGGTGGCCGACCCACAATATCCTAAGGGTCAAGGAAATTGGGGTAATCCTTTAGGCACTACCTTCTTTAATGATCTTTGCTGCTTTAAGACATAATTATCTGGAAAGAGATATAATTATCTCTGATTTCATGAAAGATATCTGTTGGTTCTATTATCCAGCCCTAAAAGTGACAGGTAGGGTGGCAGAAACAGGTCTCTCGAAGCGACCAGACATCATGCTTACTCATTTTTACCAAGCAACACTTCCACTCTCCTTATTAACCAGGGAGGAGAGAGGGCGCCAGGTTCTTCACCTACTCCCTTTCTGCTGTTTATCGAATAAAAAAACCTTATACCTTGATTCCTTCAAGGACATAGCATTTTGAAATATTGAAATTATTTTTCACTTTCAAATTTATAATAAATATAAACATGTTTCATTTCTTAATTTTAAAAATTTCCCACTGATTGGTGCAAAAAAAAATCCTAACTTGATTTTGAACAAAAAAGACATATTATTATATATGAAAAAAAATACATGTGGCAAAATTAATTACTTTGAAAAGAAGTTCAAGCAGAAATAATTAAAATAAACCTACTGGGAGATAATTTACATAATTATAGGTGTAAAGCTTAACAAAAACAATGATGGGGCTTCAAAATAGAGGAAAGAAAAACTGATACAATTACAGTCAGAAACTGAAATTGTTCTGTGGAAGATGAGAACCCAATGAATATGCATCTCCCTCAAGAATTACCATATAGACTAAAATATGCAACATCAGAGGATTAGAGAAACATATTTAAGAAAATTTATGAAAATAAAACTTGGAGCAATGATAACTAAGCCATAAATTTTGCTAGAAAGTCAAATCATCTATCAACTTTATCAGAAGCAATACATTCTCCCATTTTAGCCAATATTTCATAATGTGTTTGGACATTGAAATGGAAACAGAATTCATTAATAATAAACTATCTATACAATCCTAAAATAATTTGTAGTATCCTCATCATAATATAAGGGTCATATAGAAAGTGTTTTATGGAAAAAGGTGTATTTTAAAACTAATTTTTTTTGAGAGACAAAGTCTTGCTCTGTTGCCCAGACTGGAGTATAGTGGCATGATCTCGGCTCACTGCAATCTTCGCCTCCCAGGTTCAAGTGATTCTCCTGTCGCAGCTTCCCAAGTAGCTGGGATTACAGGCATGCACCACCATGCCCAGCTAATTTTTATATTTTTGGTAGAGATGGGGTTTCACCATGTTGGTCAGGCTTGTCTGGAACTCCTGGCCTCAAGTGATCCTTTCACCTCTGCCTCCCAAAGTGCTGCGATTACAGATGTGAGCTACTATGCCCAGCTCCCCTAAAATGCACTTTTAAAATGTATTTTAAAACTAGAAGATATAAAGAACAATCAGATGCTTATATCCATTTATAATAAGACTGGATTTAAGGGAAGTAAAATACCATATGCCATTTTGTACAAAATTAGAAAGAAATGAAGAAGCAGATGCAGATTTTAAATCAGATGCTAGAATAAAGATTAGTTTAAGATTAAGGAAGAATAAGCATTCATTTTGGTGCGTGACAAGAGAAGTAGTAAATAACCATAAATTAAATAGAGATAATAAGCCAAAACCATCTATATTTTACAAATTACATTTAAAGAAGAGAAAGAGAGATATTCTAGCAAATTATCTGGCCCTTATTTAAAGTATAATATCAAAATACATTTCTCTATCATAGGATGGGATTATGTAGGAAGTAAATATTATAGAAAATACATTTTGTATCTTATGACCTACACATATAGACAGATACATTTAATGTTACAGATTATATTTTTAAATAGATGATTAGAAAGTGGAGTGATAGTATACAATTTAACAGCAACCTTGGTGGACAATATCAGGGTATCCTGAAGAACAATAAGTAACTCCAAAATATATAAATACATTAAATATTCAATTTTCAAAACACATTTTTTCATTTAGCTTCAAGAAATATAAAATGTATAGATTGGAAATAACAATTTTGATTAAAGTTATTAATAAAATTAACATAATCCCTTTATTAATGTAATGTTACTATAATGAAATTAAGGGTAAATATCTTACAAGGACTTTCAAGTTGATTTTGTTGTCTCTGCATTTACTGCATAACTGCACTGAAACCTTTTTCAACCAAATATGTAATTGGGAAATGCCCCATTAAGTAATTTCCTTCTACAGAATTTTAAAAGTATGCTAATTTGGCTTCATTTATTTTGAAGAACTATTCCTAGATGCATATATGTTTAGAATTATTTATCTTCTTGACAGAGTTTCTTATGCCTGAAATTTGCATGGTGTATATTTTTCAATCATTTAACTTTCAACTTATGTCCTTATATTTTAAAGATCTCTCTTTTAAATAGCATTACGTGAGACATGCTTTTCTTTTCTTTTTTTGTAGCCCAGATTGAAAATCAGCCTTTTAATTGGAGTATTTAGTCCAGTTTTATTTAATAAAACTATGTTGTGGTTTAATTTAACTCTACCATCTTACAGTTTGTTTTCAATTTGTTCCATATTTTGTGTATTTTCTCCTCTTTTCCTGCCTTGTTCTGGTTAATCAAGTGCTTTATTCTTCTAGAATTCCTTTTTGTACCCTTTTTTCTTTTTGTTAGCTATATTTGCAATTTTTTTTTAAGTAAGTACACTAGAGATTACAATACAAATCCTTAAATTATCACAATCTGCCTTAATAGGATATTACTCTATGTATTATGCAAAAGTCTTACAATATTATAATTCCACTTACACCTCCTCCCATACTTTGTGCTACTATTTTTATATGCTTTACTTCCAAATATTTTATAACCCCATAATACGTGTTTATAATTTTGCTTAAAATGTCAGTTGCACCTTCTGCTAAATAATGCTTATATGAAAGGAAGTAAACAAATTAAAATGATTTAATTTCTGATTAAAAGTCATAGAAAATAATATTTCAGAATCCATGCAATGTATTAAAAGCATTAATCAGAAGAAATTCAATACTACTATACATTTTCATAAATAAAAATTACAGGATGAATATAAATGAATTTAGTGCTCAGCCTAAAAACCTAAAACACAAACGACAAAGTAAACCCAAAGAAAGCAAAAGAAAAGGAATAACAAAAGAATAAATGAAAAGATAGAAAATAAAAAACTAGAAGACATAATGAATAAATAGAAACCCTGGTTTGCAAACAATATTACAAAATATACAAACCGCTAACCACTTGCTTAATTTCTTAAATAATAAAGCACAAAAACAAAAAATAAGAAATAGGTAAGGGGATAGAAGAAAATATTTTTGAAACCTTAAGAAGCTTTTTTGCAGACCTTTTTGCACATTTGAACACTATAATGAAATGGACAATTTCTTGGTGAAATATAGACTAAGACAATTAATGCCATTAGAGAAAAAAGAAACTAAAACAACTACACTTTCTATGAATTACATCAAAAAATTTACTAAGAAACTACAGGTGATGTTCTAGAATTTCTATTACATCTCCAAAGACCAAGTAATCTTGATATTTTAAAACATGGTATGATAAACTATTGCCTATCATCACTATTGTAAATAAAGTTTTATTGGAAGAAGCCAAGCACACTTATTTAAATATTCCTTATGGCTGAATTCATTTCTTGATAAAGTGACAGATTTGAGTAGCTGCAAAACAGAGAGAGAATTTCTAGCAAAATATAGTAACACACACAGAAATATGCAGATCTATACAGTAGCTGGCTCTTAGAAGTTACGTTCATGAGCTAACCCCTAGGACCTGTGAATATCATTTAAAACTTGAGGTTTAGTAGATGGAAGTAAGCTAAGGATGGGTCCTAAATCCAATGACATGTATCTGTAGAAAAGACATAGAAACACACAGAAGAAAAAGACTTGTCAACATGGAGACAATCATGTAAGGACAGATGAAAGCCAAAGAATGCCAAGGATCCCACCAGAGGCACGGAATGGATTGGACCTTTGAGTCTCCAGAAGGAACCAACCCTGCTCACAACTTGATTTTTTGATTCTGGCCTCCAGAAATTGGCAAATAAAATTCAATTGTTTTAAGCCGCCCAGTTTGTGGTAATTTATTATGGCAGCCCAGGAAACTTATACAATGTTTGGTACTGGACCTGGAGCTGCTATAACAAATTCCCGAAAACGTAGATGTAGCTTTGAAATTGACAAATGGGTAGACATGGGAAGAAATGAGGTGCGTGATAGAAAAAGCCTAGGTTGCCTTGAACATATGGTTGGTAGAGATACGAATGTTAAGGGTGATTATAGTGAGGGCTCAAAAGGAAGTGATGAACACAGTGAAGCAAGTTTTGGTTTTCTTAGATGATGCATATATTGCCATGAACATAATGTTGGTAGAGATAGAAACATTAAAGCTGCTTCTGACAAGGCCTCAGAAGGAAATGAGCATCACGTTATTAGAACTGAAGGGAAGGTAAGACTTGCTATAAAAAGACAGAAACTTGAGTGGAAAACAGAACTTGTCAGTGATGAACTTAGTATTTAGCTGTGGAGATTTCTAAGCAAAACATTGGTGGTGCAGCCTGGTTCCTCCCTCATGCTTATAATAATATATGAGAGGGCAGAGAAAGATTGAAGAAGAATATGTTTTACACAAAAAGGAACCAAGACTTCACGATTTTAGAAATTCTCAGCCTATATACATTGCAAAGGATGCCAAAATTAGGACATTCATGGTTCAGAAAGCAAGCTCTAGAGAGAAGTTCAAGGGTGAGGCTGGAAAAACTTTTGCTGAAGAGGTTAGATGTGGGAGTCATGAAATAAACTGATTATCTCAGCAGAAGCCAGGAATAGGGATGGGGTTATCCAGAAAAGTTGTGTCCAGGAAAGGTCTTTTCTAATAGTGTGACACTCACAAGGGTTTTGATAATACTATATTACAGAAAACAATGCCAGCCTTGAGTGAAAGCAACAGAGATGGGATAAAATACAAGAAGGCTGTTGCACTCCTGGGAGTCTACAGGCAGACTTGATAGAGTTACTAGGGAGCAAACATGTACTATCTGTCAAGAAAAACGAAAATATGGCTCTGAGGTAGAACTGCCAATAAGAGAGAGAGGCCAGAAATGGGAACTCAGAGGCAGGGATCGTCCTTGGCCCAGAGAGCAGAGAACTGAGCCACAGAAAGTTATATGCAGGGAGATTTGCATGCAAAGTTTCAAACCTGCTTGAGACTAATGACTATCCCTTGGGACTAGGCAATATCTATCCTGTGCCTGTTATACTCTTTTATCCTGGAGCCAAACAACTTATTTTCTAGTTTCAGGGGGCCACAGATGGAGTGGAATTTGGCTCCAAGATGGGTCATACAGAGAACCTTAACAATACCTGATTAAGGTGACTTGGAAAATGGAATTTTGGACTTTTTGAGCTGATGATAGTTAAATGAGATATCTGACTTAGAGTTAGTGCTTTAAGGGTTGAGACATTTATTGATGCTGAGATGGGGTGCATGAATTTTGTACTTGGTATAGAAGTTAATTTTGAGGAACTAAATTATATAGTGTAGTATGTTGCATACTGGCTCCAAAAAGATATGCCCGAGTCCTAACCACTGATACTTATTACTGTAACCTCACTTGGAAATAGGATTATCAGATATAACTCATTTAAGGACCTTAAAATGAAATCATCTTACATTTAAGATGGGCCCTAAATCCTATGACATATATTATTACAAGAGACAGATTGAAACACAGAGAGTAAAATACCATGTGAAGACGGTGGTAGAGATTGGAGGGCAGCCAACATCTAAGGTACAGCTAAAATTGACAGATCTGGGAGGAAGGCATGGAATACATTCTCCCTCAGAGCCTCCAATATCTTGATTTTTCACTGCAGGCCTCCAGAACTGTGAGATAATAAATTCCTTTTGTTTTAATCCACTAAGTTTATAATAACTTATCTTAGCACAGGGAAATAATTGTTATATACATAAAGATGTATAGATATGAAAATATCTATAATCATGTGTATGGGTTTATGTGGAAATGGTAAGAGAATATAAAAAATGTATTTTTGTCATGTTTTGTAGGTTTGAATTTTTTTCCAAATAAAAAATTCAAATAGAAAAACGTTTCAAAGTCACTTGACATTTAATAAAAATTATGAGAAAACTATTGCCATCTTTCAATCTAAAAAATTCCAAGTTCTTGTAGTATATGACAATTGGTGACACATTCTCTCAACTTTTATTTATCTAGAAATACTAGTTAATCTTATTTGTTTTCATTCTCCAAGATATTTTACCTGGAAATAAAATAGTCGATTTAGAGTACTTTTTTTTCAATACTTTAAGGATGTAATTTCATTGTCTCCTGGCTTCAGTCGTTTATGAAGAGAAGTCAAATAACACTGTTGTTTCTTTCTCTCTTGTATGCAATGTGTTGGGGATTTTTTTCTGTCTTTTCAAAAGGTTTTTCTCTTCACCTTTAGTTTTCAACAGGTTGACTTGCCTAAGTGGTATTTCTTTTTTATGTATCATTTTTGGGGTACACTGAGATTCTTGGACTCCAGTGAATTTTTTTCATCAGAATTATAAAAATCGTGTCTATTGTTTTTAAAGTATATTTTTTCTGTCTCATTTTTTCCTCCAGTTTTTGGTACCTCCAATTGCACATATGTTAGGCTGTCTGATATTATTTCAAAGGTTACTAACTCTCTGCTTATTTTTTTTAGTTGTTATTTTTCCTGTGAGCTTCAATTTGGGTAGTTTCAATTGATTTTCTCTTAATCTGTCTTTAAATTCACTGAAGCATTTTCTGCATAGTTAAGCCTATCCAGTTTTAAAATGTTTTATTTTATTTTATTTTGGAAATTACGGCTAAAGATCACAGAAGAGACCAGGTGGGGAAAAAAAAAAAAAAAAACTATTTGGTAAATTGTTCTATTGGGGGAGTAGAGGCTAAAATACTTCTCTTCTGTTTTCTTATGCAACGTCTATTTTAGAATCATGTGCAGGTTTGTTACATGGGTATATTGGGTAATGCTGAAGATTGTGGCATGACTGAACCTGTCACTCACATAGTGAGCATAGTACCCGGTAGTTAATTTTTCAGCCCTTGCCTCCATCCCTCTCTCACACCTCTACTAGACCTCAGTGACTATTGTTCCCATCTTTATGTCCATATGTACCCTATGTTTAGCTCCCACTTGTGAGAACATGCAGTATTTGATTTTCTATTTTTGTGTTAATGTGCTTGGGATACTAATCTCCAGCTGTATCCAAGGACATAATTTTATACATTTTTATGGCTGCATAGTATTCCATGGTGTATATATGCCCCATTTTCTTTATCCAGTCCTCTGCTGATGGGCATTTAGGTTGATTCTACATTTTTGCTATTCTAAATAGCACTTCCCCATCCAATAATTTTTATTTAACTTGTTATCTTCTTTGATTTGCATTTGATTCTCTAAAGTTTCCATTTTATTGATAAAATTCCATAGCTCTTCACCTATTATCTATTTAAAAAACATTTCAAATAGCTATTTTAAAGCTATTTAATATTAATTCAAACAGCTGGATACCCATGAGTCTACTCCTATTATCTCTTTTTTTTCTCTTGACTATGGGGTGAATTTTTTTGTTTCTATGTGTTTTAATTTTGTATTTTATTCCAGGCACTGTTTTTTAAAAGGATAGTGAAGAATAAAATATATTCTATAATGTTTATTCATTGTTTTCCTGGACAGCTGAAGTCCTCTCCTGTAACTGGCAGTTACAATGAAGGGCTGATCATTTCAATTCCTCCAAGGCTAATTTGAGCTGAGAATGGGACATATACTTATTTAGATTGAGTTCACTTCAGGTTAACAGTATCTTTAAATTCTATGCCACCATTAACAAAGGACTAAGCTTTTGACTTTGTATGGTTTGAGTTGAGAAGGAGTTATTCCAGTTTCAGAAAGTTTAATTGAAACTTTGAATTCAATTGTGCAAGAACCTCGGAATCCAAACACATTGAGAATGCAAGGCATTGCCTAAATTTTCTTTTATTTACACTTTTTCTCCACTTCCGCTTTCTTGGTTACAGTCTGATGGAAAAGCGATGGAGAATTATGGGGTTTAGCAACGTATTTTTCCATTTGGAAATTTCAGATACCAACCCATTCCATTAGCTCATAATATCACCCAAAGCTTGACTTGTTTCTCCTCAGTGTTACAAAGTTTTCAGTCTCCCAGTCTGTGAGGGGCCCACACTTCTGCTTTCTCAAGGTATGAAAGTTGCCATGGCCCACTAATCACTCTTGAAATGAGTGTCATGGGGACACTCTTGAAGGATATGTATTAATCTGAATTTAATCAACAAGACTTTTTGTACCCATTGCTTTTCAAAAGCCTTATAGAAAAATATGATTTTACTTTATCCATTAACTTTATTTTGCCTTTTTAGTGGAAGTGAAGATTATTAATATATTTTATACTCTAAATAGAAGCAGAAGTCTTATCCTTGAGTTTTAATTAATCCTATAAAATATTATTAATATTATATAAAA
>NW_016806392.1:246370-291409 GCF_001698545.2 Rhinopithecus bieti | reverse complement strand
ATTAACTTTATATCTTTAAAAATTTTCTTTAGAGACATATATCACTTCTATGCCAATCACGTTATAATTCTTCGTCAGCATTGCTGCAGTTTATTTAAAGGGTTGATGTTAAGTCAATTGGTAACACAGATATTATTATCCATAATTTTATAAGATTTTTATTAAAATTTTTAATAGATAACTGTTGTCAGTAATGATAAAATAAATAGCTTAAATACTTGATGAGATCTCTAAAAGTGCTCTGAATCCATACTGTGGACCAATCCTAACTATTGTTTCTCTGTTACAGGAGTGATGTGATTAATTGAAAAAATGTTTTTTCTACAAAATAATTGTTAAGGAATATGTGTACTGGTAATCTCTGTATCCATCACTGGTAATTACAATAAGATGGCATTTCTTCCATGACTGTTTTACTCCTTAAGCAACTTCTATATATATGTAGTTAAACTTCATTTGTCACACAGAATGATTTTGTTGACTTGTAATAAAAATTTGTTGGACTGTAGTCTGTTGTGTGGCCTTTTCTTTTGAAACTTATTAACATCTCATTGATTTTTTGGATTGTCTGTAACACAAAGGATAAATGCTTAAGGGGATGGATGCCCCATTCCCCATGGTGTGATTATTGCATGTAGAATGCCTGTATCCAAACATCTTATGTACCCATAAATACATGCACCTACTATGTATCCATAAAAACTAACAATTAAAAAATAATTAAAACAGTATCATTGCTCAATTGGACAGAAGATATTATTTGAATTTTTATCATCATATTAATAACTTCTATCACACTTCATAACACTAGTTTCCTCCAATATTCCATGACTTACTAGAGTTATTACTTTTATGTGATTTTACATAAAATTGATGCTTTTTTCCTTCTGATTAGAAGGTTTTTAAACATTTCAAGTATTCCATAGTTTTTCTCTTCATGTCAGAACTAAGATACACCTTTCCCATATTTATCAACACGTTAGCAAAATATTTACTTAATCTTGACAACTATTTGGATTTACTGAAAAAATGATTTAGAAGAGTACGAACTGTGGAAAACGATATAAAAATAATTTTAATTATTCAACTGAATGTACATGTTTAACTTTACAAAGAAATGTTTTCAAAATATATCTACACATATATGCAGAATAATCTCAAAATATTGAACACCAATACAGGTGTGTTGAGTCAGTGGCACGAATACTAATGGTTATTGACATATTTTCCCAAAATAACAAATTATTGAAAATGTTCCAAGCAAAAATATATTTCCCCAGTACAGCAAGGAGTTGTATATCTGGACAATTTGGTGTATAATAAATGATTCAAAATAAAATTTACTGATAACTAAAATGGACAGATAGTCTGGGATTAGGTAATTGTAGACAGTTTTTGGCCTATATGTATATTCCAGGAGACATTTAATTGTCATGTGGGATGCATGACAATTCATAAGCAAGACTTTCTCCAGTATCATGGGGGCACTTAGAAGCCACATCCATACCCACTAAATGCATTGGGTCCTTTCAGCCCCTGGGACACGAAAGAGTCAAGTGATTTTTCAAATTTTATTCTAGGGATAATATGACCACTTGGAGAATCAATAATTTCATAAAAATAAAAATCACAGAAGTAAAATATTTCAATGCAAAAAAAGTACTAGAAAGTATTAACTAAGGGACATACTGTTAGGTATGTTCTAGGACTAATACGATATTGAGGGAAACCAGTTCACTTTTCTCAGCTATGCTTTTATGACAGATAGGTGGAACATCTACAAATATATAATACTAAAAAATTCATACCCAAGCTCAAAACTAGGAAAGGATTGTCCTTATATACTAACAATGAAGGTGGAACTTAAATCTAGAAAAATTATCTGGAAAAATAAGCTGTAGCTTCCTATGCAGGAACACTCACACAAACACATACACAGTGACACGCAGAGGCACACACAGGCAGACACACACAGTCGCACACACAGACACACACTCAGACACACCCACAGGCACACATAGGCATACAAACACACACACAGACTCACACAGACATACACACAGATATATACACAGGCACACACACAGACACACAGGCACACACAGACGTACACACAAACACACACCGACGCACAGGCATACACACAGACACATAGGCATCCACACAGACACACAAATGCATACACACAAACAGACACACAGACGCGCCAGCATACACNAGGCACACACACAGACACACAGGCACACACAGACGTACACACAAACACACACCGACGCACAGGCATACACACAGACACATAGGCACACACACAGACACACAAAGGCATACACACAAACACACACACAGACGCGCCAGCATACACAGGCACACACACTGACACACACACAGGCACACACAGGCATACACAGACACACAGGCATACACAGGCACATACAGGCATATACACAGACACACACACAGGCGTACACACAGACACACACTCACATAGGCAGACACACATACACACAGGTACAAACAGACACAGACAGGCACACACAGACACATACATAGTAGGACACATGCATACACACGAGAATGCTTGGGCACACACACAGTTGTTGTTATGAATGGAAAGGGGGACAATGGGTTTTTATTAGAAAAGAAGATGGATGGAGAAGTAGGTAGTATATTTAAATTGATAATTTATAATAGGTAAATAGATGTCCAAAATTGAAGACAATTTTATCATACAAAATCTTGAGTAGAATCAGAAACAAGCTTATTAACACCTAGACACAGTGTAGTGAATTTTCTTAGCATCAAATGCCACAGTATTTTCAATACCATCAGAGAGAAAATAAATATTGCCAAAATCATAAGATAATATATTATATCAGACTCTCGTTAGTAATGAGAGATGCCAGGTAGACAGTGTTTTTTATATGTTGAAATTGGTGGAGGAGAATAATGATAAAACTAAAATTCGATATCCATATGAACCAGATTCATGACAAAAGGTGAAATAAAGGTACTTTAGAGAGATACTGAATTTACTTTACACAGATCATTAATTTGGAAAAATCATAAATACAAATATTATTCAAGAAATTTGAAATGGATATCTTCAAATTGGGAAGAAATAAGATGCAAAGAGCAAAGAAAGCATGAGAATGATTTTAGATTTAAGGACAAGATCAGGAGTTGCTAAAAGATTTTGATTCTTTTTTTTTTAAGAGTTGAAAGTGTTACTAAAACCCTTCTTATTAGTCACACAGAGGTGATTTTCCCAAGTATACAATGAGTTCTTCAAATATGTACTTTTAAGTCTGATTTATTTCAGGGCAGTTTTCTTCAGTTGTAGTTTTTGCCTTTTGCTCCATTTCTTCAGTGTGTCCTTCCACATGTATGTTAGGTCAGCAGAGGTGTCTTGTACAGATACCACTTTCTATCAAATCTTGATCATTTGTGTTTTTATCTCTATTTTATTTATCTTTTGGCACTATCCCTGGTGTTAACTCACTCTTGTGTTCCTTCTAGTTTATTCTTTAAACAATTTTTGTTTATTCATTTCATCAGCAACATGTCCTTAGTTCTGTCAGCTCTTTTTTTCAAATTCCCCCTTTCTGTATTCCTCTTATTTGTATTTGTGACTCCATTGCTGCTTTCGGAAAATGTATTGCTTTCATAAAATTCATTGTTTTCTTAATTTATTTTACCTCATTTTGAACTATTAGGTTACAGATTATATCTCCTCTGAGGCCATGTCTTTCCAGTATGGTATCATTTTGTAAGACTGTTGTTATTCTGTTTACTCTTCATAATGATTTTACAAAACCTGTATGGAATCTGACTGAAATATTTTCTACTGCCCATGTTTCAGTGACATGGGTTTTTCTCTGTTCTTAGAAGGTGACTGGAACTTGATAACCTTCTAGATTCATCACTCTAGAACTCTCAAGTTTTGGAACTCTCACCTATTGTTATACTTGTTTTCAAAAATATGGCATCAGACTCTAACATATTCAAACTCAGCTCCCTCTCCACCCTTTGTCTGAATCCTTTCTCTCTTTTGCTTTTCAGCGTTCCTGTCCTTCTTACTGTGGCTTCTACTCACAGAAACCTCCTCTCTGTATGGGGCTTTTCCTTGGAGGGCTCTTTGGCTGATGAATTTAGAGAGGTCCTGGGACTCAGACTGCCCCAGCACTGATTGTTTCTACAGCATCCTTCACACACCTGCAAACGCAGCCTGCACCATTCATAGCCAGTTCTGTGGTCCTCTGCTATCCCTCTCTTTCATTAATAGAAATTTGTGTGTCAACGAATGTTATGATTTCTGATTTACAAGGACATTCAAAATTGCTTTATTTTCCCTCCCCATCTTTATTCACAGTTGTTGAAATGATTCTGGTGTGGTCTGAGGTTTGTGTCAACCCTTGCGTGTTTTGAGAAACATAAGGCTACCTGGTCACCATATATTATTGTAGATATGGTGTATAGATAATTTATTGCTTATTAAGAAGTGAGGGTGAATGATAGGAATGGTCCAGGGGCATTCTTTCTGAATGAAATCACTGAGCCATTTTGTAAGGAAAATACTTGGTGCTTTTATAATTTTGTCAAATCATTTTAGTTAAAACTAAATTTATTTTATTATACTATTTAGCAATCATTCACAGGATACCCTAAGATGAAAGGGAACAATAAATAATATTATGTGGCACCATAGGTGACATCAAAGAACAAAATCTTTTCTTAGACTTCTTAGGAATGAAGAAAATCTCAATATGCAGAGTAGAGCTATTCATAAGTATCTTAAAAATATACCAAAGCTAAACCAGGCATGGTGGCTCAGGCCTCTAATCCCAGCACTTTGGGAGGCTTAGACGGGTGGATCACGAGGTCAGGAGTTCTGGTGAAACCCTGTTCTCTACTAAAAATACAAAAAATTAGCTGGGTGTGGTGATGGGCACCTGTAATCCCAGCTATTCAGGAGGCTGAGAAAGGAGAATTGCTTGAATGGGGGAGGCGGAGGTTAGTTACAGTGAGACAAGATCACACCACTGCACTCCAACCTGGGTGACAGAGTGAGACTCTGTCTCAAAAAACAATATATATATACACACACACGTAAGACATATCATGTATATACGTAGATATAACATATTATGTTATATATATGGTATATCTTATATATGTGTGTATCATATGTTATATATATAATATATATCATGTATATACATGATATATGTATATGTATATATCATGGATATATACACATGTATATGATATACACACACACACACGCACACATACACCAAAGCTTCCCAAGTACAAATGGACACCTAATATCCAGATACAAACTTCTCAGGCAAAAATCTATGGGCAGTACCTGGGTGAAATGCTTTGCCTCAAGGGACAATTCAAAGGTCTTTTCTTTTTAATCAAAGAAGTAAATAGGTATTTTCCCATTGAACAAAAGTAGTATTTACTACACCAAAAGTCCTTGATGGCTTTATATATTAAAAGCAATTTAATTAGAATGGAGTTGCCCAAAGCAAGGTGGCCTGTTTCACCTGGTAAAACTTAGGTCAGTTTGTATTCTGTGATGAAATATAAGGGTGAACCAAGACTTCTGAAAAAGATTTCCATTGAGGTAAACTTAACAGAGTTCCACTGAGCCAGGGTAGCAATTACCAAGAGGCTCTTCTGGTCAGTAGGTGAGGGGCCACATCACACAAGCTCTTCAGCCCAAGCACTCACACTTCTGCACTGAGGATCCTTAAGTTGCTGCTATGCAGCTGGTTCAGCCACTGTGGAACATTATCTAGTTTTTCATGTATTGTTTAAATGATCCAAGAAAATATTTACCCATCTGTAATTGTGATTGTCTATGTTCAAGTCAGGTTGTAGTAAATGATTCTAAAGTGACATCCATCTTGGTCAATTTAAATTTTTCATCTTAAATCCCCTCCCCCAAAATTTAACAGTGCAATTGTTACCAGCGGTCCTAAGCCTTTACTTTTTCTTTACCAGCACTAACAAATTTGTTGGCTAGGAGCCACATATATCAGTATAAAGTGGTGCAAGGTAGCAATGATTCACAAAGATGGATACTTTTTTTCTCCCATTATGAATTACTGATACGCAACATACTGAAAGGAAAATGGTCCACAGAATATTATTAAAAACATTACGTATTTTATATGGAAATGCATGTGTTTCTGAAAAATACATTAAATGTATACACTTTAAATGTTTTCTCACCCATTCCAAATATGTGAATTGATATATTTATACACAGTCCAGCATTTTTAAGTACTTAAAATGACAATCAATGGAGAGGTATTCCCATGGTGAATTATAATGTGTTCACAGAACTAAATTTTTGTAATTACATGATGAGTTACTTTACAAAGGTAGCCTAAAAGATTTAAAAGAAGGCTACTTAGGATTAGTTTTGAAGCTATAGGACTTGGTTCCACAGCACATCTCCATTAATATTTAAGACATGTAATTTAGACATTTATTTACTTTTTCGTCTGTACCAATATAATTTTTTTTTTTTTTTTTTGAGACGGAGTGTTGCTCTGTTGCCCAGGCTGGAGTGCAGTGGCGCAATCTCGGCTCACTGCTACCTCCGCCTTCCAGGTTCAAGTGATTCTCCTGTCTTAGCCTCCTGAGTAGCTGCGTTTACAGGTATGTGCCACCACACCCAGCTAATTTTTGTATTTTTAGTAGAGATGGGATTTCACCATCTTGGCTAGGCTGTTCTTGAACTCCTGACCTCATGATCCACCTGCCTCAGCCTCCCAAAGTACTGGGATTACAGGCATGAGCCACCGGGAATGGGTGGCTCATGCCTGTAATACTGATATAGTTTAATTACAATTTCATGACTCTAAATTTGACTTACCTTGCAAAACTCCTATGTGCATAAGCACAGCAAAGTTGATAGGAAGCATTCAGGTGGTGAGTAATGATAACCCAGTAGCTATTCAAAATAATTGATGGAATGACATTAAGGACCAATGAATGTATCTGAGATCAAGGAGCAAATTAGTTTTTAAGGTAGGTTGTTAAAGAATAATGTTATCTATGTTTAAAGTACACCAAAATGACATAGTTTCATTAGAGACATTATGAGATAATTGAAACTTAAGAGGATGGTATCATCGTTTGAGAAAAAATATGTACTAAAAAAATAATGCTCCTTTTTTTACAGGGAGCTCTGTCTGTCAGTCTTCAAAATTGAAAATTATATTGATCTATTTTAATCAGAAATGTTACAAACAATAATTATAGCTCAAATTTGAGAAATTCTTCCCTTCAACAGAACATTCCAAGACAAAAAATATTTACTGTATAGAATGCTTTAAGGATAAATTTCAATGACATATTTATTTAATTCCTACTGTATATTTAAAGATTACCTTGGCTATATCAGTTTCCTTCAGTTTATCAGAAGATAAATTATTCAAATGGAGCATATTTATATATTTTAAAGATTCTGTGAACACTTGTACATCCAGTAATGTTATACTGGGTAAATCAGACAAACCCCTCCCCTGAGGATAAATAGTAAACTTGAGAAAATAAAAATGAAATGTTTGCAGAAGCATCAAAGGCATCAGGCAGCTCACTAATTAGTGAGCAATTATGTAATCCAGATGCAATAGAAAGTAAAAACTCAGATTAATAAACCCAGCAACTGAAAACACTGTGTCTCCATGGAGACACCTCAGAGGTTGTGTAGTGTCTCTGTCAGCATAACTTGCTAGAGATATACAGGTTGAATTCCAGGGGCCGCCAGCGGGAGGAGATGGGTTTGTATGTTTTGAAGGAAAATGCCAAAAGTTTAAGCAGTATGATCCGGAAGAACTGAAAATAAAACCACCACTCACCTGTACTATATCTCAGTTTAAAGTCATCTGAGAGAAAAAGAGAGAGAGATCATAGATTAAGATAATAGATTTAAAATAAAGCATCAAAATGTGAACTCAAAATTCTAATGAAAAGACAATATTGTCAGACTGAATTATAAAGCAAAACAAAACAAAGTACTGTATTGTGGTAAAACAGGTCTAAATCATCAGGAAGAAGGAAGCTTAAAAGTCAAAGGATGACAAGAGGTATATATCATTTAAGCTTCAACCACAAGTACCTATAATCATTTGAGAAAAAAAAAGACATATTTAACAGAAGATATAACAGAGATTAAAAGTGCAAAAAATATATTCATCAGAATTCATTCACCAGAAACATTTTGCAATTCTAAATAAGCATGTACCCAAACACATGGCATCAAAATATAGAAAGCTCAGAATTGACCATATATCAGCAGATAAAGACAAATCCACAAATCAAACTAAGAGATTTTCTTTTTTTTTTTTTTCTGAGGCACAGTCTTACTCTGTTGCCCAGGTTGGAGTGCAGTCACACGATCTTGGCTCACAGCAACCTCCACCTCCTGGGTTCAAGCAATTCTTCTGCCTCAGCCTCCCGAGTAGCTGGGACTACAGGCGTGCACCACTATGCCTGGCTAATTCTTATATTTTTAGTAGAAACGGTGTTTCACCATGTTAGCCAGGGTGGTCTCGATCTCCTGACCTCGTGATCCACCCGCCTTGGCTTCCCGAAGTGCTGGGATTACAGGTGTAAGCCACCACTCCCAGCCCAAGTAACTCATTTAGAAAGTAATCAGAAATATTGCTGAAATATGTAATTTTTAAGCAATATAGCCAAATTCAATCTAATTAACATATATAAAGTGCTGAGCTTACAAATGTGAAATACACTTTCTGTTCAATCGTGAAATTTTTGAAATATATTTAGTTCATAAACAAGTTTTAAAATATTGAAAAGATTGAAACTATAAACAGGACTTTCTTTGGCCACAATTAATTACATTATAAATAAAAGAAATACAGGTGTTTCAAAATTAAAATGTATACCTCCAAATAAGCCTTAGGTCAAAGAAAACTGAAAGGAATAAGAAAAGGGTCACACATCAAACAGTGTGGTATGTAGACAAACATTGTTTAGAGGGAAATTTATAATCTTGGATGTATATATCAGAAAAGAACAGAGGCTGCGAAATCTCAAGAGATTGTGGCAGGAGGCAGGGGCAGGTGGCAATAACAAATTAAATCCAAAGAGCATTGAATGAGGTATAAATAGCCAATAGCTGAAATGAGTAAGGGTATATCGCTTCCAACCCTTCAACTATTATAAAGTAAAAAATGATAATATAAGATAATAATATGGACACATTTATGCCTTTACCTCAATGAATTGAAATATGTATGAAATATGAAAATATTTTCAAAAATGTAACTTATCAAGTCATGTGATAAGTTAGCAAATTAATTTGCTTATATTTATTTATTTGAATTAGCAACCAAAAACCTTTGGAGATGAGCACACATACACATGCACGCATACACATGTTGGAGATGAGCACACATATACATGCACGCATACGCATGCTCTCTCATGCTCTCTAGCTTCCACTGGCTTCTTTAAGAAATTATACCAAACATTCAAGGACAAAATATTTCCACCTCTAACAATAGTGGGTTAAATGGAAACTGCCCAATATATATTATGTTCATTACACTTCACAATCTTGATACAAACATTTTAATAGTACATAAAATAAAAGTGGAAGTTCATTCTTTCTTATAAACATAAATGCAAATATTCTAATGAAAATATAAGCAGAGGGGAGGCAGACCAAGATGGCAGAACAGACAGCTTCATGGATGGTTCCCACTGTGGGGGCACCAAGTTAACAACTATTTATGCAGAAGAAACACCTTCATCAGAACTAAAACTCAGGTAGCACTCATAGTACCTGGCCTTAACTTCAGATCACTGAAAGAGGCACTGGATAAATAGAAAAAACAGTCCTGAATCACCATTGCCACCCCTCACCCACCCCCCAGCCACAGTGGGGTACAGACAGTGAGTCTGGGACCTGGGGGATGAAGAACACAGCAGTTGTGAGGCCTTGAATTCAGTGCTGTCCTGCTAGAGCAGAAAGGAAAATCAGACTAAACTCAGCTGATGCCCACCTATGGAAGGAGCATTTAAACCAGCCCTAACCAAAAGGGAATCACTGATGCCAGTGGTACAAACTTGAGTGCCCACAAAACTCACTACCAAGAGTACAGAACTCTGTGTCTTCCCAAATAAACATGAAAGGCACCCTAGGCCATAAGGACTGCAACTCTTAGATGAGTCCTAGTGCCAAAATAGGCCCAGAGATAGTGGACTGGGGAGACAAGTGACATACTGAGACACCAGCTAGGGCAGCCAAGGGGTGCTGGCATTGCCCCTTCCCTAGCCCCTGGCTGCACAGCTCATGGCTCCAAAAGAGACCCCTGCCCTCTGCTTGAAGAGAGAAGAGGGAAAAGTGGAGAGGACTTTATCTTGCATGGAGGATACCAGCTCAGTCACAGCAGAATAGGGCTAATGAGGCCCCCATTCCAGGTCCTAGTTCCCAGATGACATTTTTAGACACAACCTGGGGCAGAAGGGAACCCATTGCCTTGAAGAAAAGAGCCCAGTCCTGGCAAGATTTATCACCTGCTAACTGAAGAACCCTTGGGCCCTAAATAGCCAACAGTGATACCCAGGTAGTACATTAAGGGCCTCGGGTGAGCCTCTGAGACTTGCTGGCTTCAGGTGAGACTCAGCACTTTACCAGCTGTGGTGGTTGTGGGACAAAATTCCTGCTTGAGAAAAGCAGAGGAAAAAGTAAAGGGGACTTTTTATTACATCTTTAATACCAGCATGGCCACCGAGACGTAGAGTACCAAGTGGGTTCTTGGAGTCCCCATTTCCAAGACTTGACTCTTGGAAGACATTTCTGGACTTTCCTGAGCCAGAGGGGAGCCCACTGCCCTGAAGCAGGAGTCCCAGATGAGGCAACATTCACTACAGGCTGACTTAATAAACCTTGGGCCTTAAGGGAACATCAGCAATAGTCTGGCAGTGCTCCTCAGGGCCTAAGAGTGAGGATCCTCTGCATTTGGAAAGGGGAGGGAAGAATGGGAAGGACTGCATCTTGTGGTTTGAGTGCTGGCTCAGCCACAATACAATAGAACACCAAGTAGACTTCTAAGGTTTTTGACTCCAGTCCCTGACACCTGGATGGCACTTCTAGACTGATCCAGGGCCTGGGGGACCTTGCTGCAATGAAGGAAAGAGAACAGCCCTCTCTGGCTTTGACACCATCTGACTGCAGAGCCCCAGGGCATTCAGTGAACATAGGTAGCAGCCAGGGAGTAGTTACATCAGGCCTTGGGTAGACCCAGTGCTGTGCTAGCTTTAAGTCTGACCCAGTGTAGTCACAGTGGTGGTGGCCACACGAGTGCTTGTGTCACTCCACCGCCCCACTTCAGATGGTTCAGAACACAGAGAGAGACTGTGTATGTTTGAGAGAATGCAAGGGAATAGAACAAGAGTCTCTGCCTCGTAATCCAGAGAATTCTCCTGGATCTTGTTCAAGAACATCAAGGCAGCATTTCTTCAAGTCTGCAAGAACCACAGCATTACTGGGCTTGGGGTGCTCCCTAAACCAAATGCAGCTTAGATCACAACACTCAAGTCCTTTCAAATATCTGGAAAACCTTCCCAAGAAGGGCAGCTACAAATAAACCCAGACAGTGAAGACTACAATAAATACCTAACTTTTCAATGCCCAGACACCAAAGAACATCTACTAGCATCAGTACCTTCCAGGAAAACACGGCCTCAACAAATGAACTCAATAAGGCACCAGGGACCAATCCTAGGTAAACAAAGACATGTGGCCTTTCATACAGAGAATTCAAAACATCTGTGGTGAGGACACTCAAAGAAATTCAAAACAACACAGAGAAGGAATTTGGAAGCCTATCAGATAAATCTAACAAAGAGATTAAAATAATTAAAAAGAATTAAGCAGACATTCTGGAACTAGTGAGCTTGAAGACAGGCTATTTGGAAATACATAGTAAGAGGAGAAAAAGAAAAAGAATAAAAAACAATGAAGCATGCCTACAGGATCTAGAAAACAGCCTCAGAAGGGCAAATCTGAAAGTTATTGCCCTTAATGGGGAGGTAGAGAAAGAGATAGGGATAAGAAGTTTATGCAAAGGAATAATAACAAAGAATGTTCCAAACCTAAAGAAAAGTATCAATAGCCAAGCTCAAGAGGGTTCCAGAACACCAAGCAGATTTAATGCAAAGAAGACTACCTCAAGGCATTCAATAAGCCAACTCCCAAAAGTCAAGAATTAAGAAAGTATCCTAAAAGCAGCAAGAGAATAAAAAAGTAAGTAACATAAAATGGAGCTTCAATACATCTGGCAGCAGACTTCTCAGTGGTAACCTTACAGGATAGGAGAAAGTGGCATAACATATTTAATGTATTGAAGGAAAAAAAAAACCTCTTATCCTAGATAGTATTTCCAGTAAAAAAACATACCCTTCAAACATGAAGAAGAAATAGAGACTTTCCCAGACAAACAAAAGCTAGGGACTTTGTCAATTCCAGATCTGTCCTACAAGAAATGCTGAAGATAATTCCTCAATCAGAATGAAAAGGGTGCTAAGGAGCAACATGTAACCACCTGAAGGTACAAAATTCACAGGTAGTAGTAAGTAGACAGAAACGCAGAATATAATAACACTGTAACTGCAGTGCGTAAACTACTCTTATCCTAAGTAGGAAGACTAAATGATGTATCAATCAAAAATAATAACTACAAAACTTTTAAGACTTAGTACAACAAAATATAAATAGAAACAAAAGTTTAAAAGTCGGGGATAAACTTAAGGCCTAGAGTTTTATTAGTGTTCTTTTGCTTGTTTGTTTATGCAAACAATTTTAAGTTGTTATCAGGTTAAAATAATGGGTTATAAGATAGTATTTACAAGCCTCATGGCAACCTCAAACTCAAAAATATACAATAAATTCACAAAAAATAAAAAGCAAGAAACTAAATCATAGCACCAGACAAAATCCTATTTACTAGAGGAAGACAGGAAGGAAAAAAAGAAAGAAGAGAAGACCAGAAAACAAATAACAAATATTTGGAAGAAGTAAGTCCTTTCTTATCAATAACAACATTGAATGTAAATAATCTAAATTCTTAAATGAAAAGACATAGACTAGCTGAATGGATGAAAAAACAAGACCCATTGATCTGTTGCCTAGAAGAAACATACTTCACCTATAAAGATACACATAGACTGAAAATATACAAATAGAAAAATATTTCATGCCAATGGAAATCAAAAAGAGCAGGAGTCACTGTATTTCTATCAGGCAAACAGATTTCAAGACCAAAACTATAAGAAGAGACAAAGAAGGTTACTATATAATGACAAAGGAGTCAACTCATTAACAGAATATAACAATTTAAAATACATCTGCACTCAACACTGAACCACCTAGATATATAAAGCCAAAATTACAGAAGTTATTAGAGCTAAAGAGAGATATATTCCTCAATACAATGGTGACTGACAACTTCCACATCTCACTTTCAGCATTGAACAGATCTACCAGAGAGAAAAATCAACAAAGAAACATCAGACTTAATCTGCACTGTAGATTAAATGGATCTAATAGATATTTACAGAAGATTTTATCCAAAAGCTATAGAATATGCATTCTTTTCCTCAGCATATGGATTATTTTCAGGGACAGACCATGTGTTAGGTAACAAAATGTCTTAAACACTCAAAACATTGAAATAATATAAAGCATCTTCTCTGATTATAATGGAATAAAACTAGAAATTAATAACAGAGGAATTTTGGAAACTATACAAGTACATTAAAATTAAACTATATACTCCTAAATAATCAGTGAGTCAATGAAGAAATTAAAAAGAAAATCAAAAACTTTCTTAAAACAAATGAAAATGGAAACACAACATACCAAAACCTATGGGATACAGAAAAAGCAGTACTAATCGGAAAGTTTATAGCTAAAAGTGCCTGCATGAAAAAAGAGGAAAACTTAAAATCAACAATCTAATAATGCATCTTAAAGAATGAGAAAAGCAAGATCAAACAAAATCCAAAATTAGTAGAAGAAAAGAAATAATAAAGATCAAAGGAGAAACAAATAAAACTGAAATTGAAAAAAAAATTACAAAAGAAGAATAAAACAAAAAGATGGGTTTTTGAAAAGTTAAGCAAAATTTTCAAACCTTTAACCAGGCTAACTACAAAACAAACAACAACAACAACAAAAAAAAAAACAGAGATAGAGAGAGATGATTCAAATAAATAAAATCGGAAATGAAAAAGGAGATGCAACTGATACTGCAGAAATTGAAAGGAGCACTAGTGGCTACTGTAAGCAACTACATGCCAATTAATTGGAAAATCTAGAAGAAATGAACAAGTTCTTAGATATATACAACCTACCAAGGTTGAAATAGGAATAAATTTAAAACCTGAACAGACCAAATACAAGTAAGAAGATTGAAGCTATAATAAATAACAAAAAGTATTTCAGTAAAAAAATAAAATAAAATAAAAAAACCCAAGACCTGATGCCTTCACTATTGAATTCTACCAAACATTTTAAGAAGAACTAATAAAATCCAAATTAAACTATTTTAAAATAGAGGAGGATGGAATACTTTCAAGCTGATTATATGAAAGTCAACATTACTCTGATACCAAAGACATTGTAAAAAAGTAAACTACAAGCAAATATCTCTGATAAATATTGATGCAAAAATCTTCAACAAAATACTAGCAAACCAAATTCACCAATACATTAAAAAGATCATTCATCATGACAGAGTGAGATTTACCCCTGGAATGCAAGGATGGTTCAACATACACAAATCAATCAATGTGATATAGTGAATCAACAGAATGAAGGACAAAAACTGTATAATCATTTCAATTAATGCTGGAAAAGCATTTGATAAAGCTCAACATCCCTTTATGGTAAAAACACTGAAAAACTGAATATAAATGGAACAGAGCTCAATGTAATTAAAGCCATATGTGATAGACCCATAGCTAGTATCATACTGAATATGGGGGAAAAAATGAAAAGCTTTTCCTTCTGGAACACCACAAGGATGCCCACTGTCATAAGTTACTCAACCTAGTACTGGAAGTCCTAGCGGGAGCAGTCAGACAACATAAACAAATAAAGGGTATCCAAGGCCGGGCATGGTGTTTCAGGCCTGTAATCCCAGCACTTTGGGAGGCCAAGGTGGGCAGATCACGAGGTCAAGAGATCAAGACCATCCTGGCCAACATGGTGAAACTCCATCTCTACTAACAATACAAAAATTAGCTGGGTGTGGTGGCATGTGCCTGTAGTTCCAGCTACTCAGGAGGTTGAGGCAGAAGGATTGCTTGAACCTGGGAGGCAGAGGTTGCAGTGAGCCGAGATCGTGCCACTGCACTCCAGCCTGGCGATGAAGCAAGACTCCATCTCAAAAACAAAAAGAAAAGAAATAAAGGGCATCCAAATTGGAAAGAAATAAGTCAAAGTATCTTTGTTTGTAGATAATATTACATATTTGGAAAAACTTAAAGATGCCACCAAAAAACTATTAGAACTGATAAATTCAGTAAAGTTGCAGAATACAAAATCAACAAACAAAAATCAGTAGTGATTCTAAATGCCAACAGTCAACAATGCGAGAATGAAATTTAAAAAGTAATTCCATTTACAATAGCCACACATAAAATTAAATACCTAGGCATTAACTTCACCTAAGAAGTGAAAGATCTCCACTATGCAAACTATAAAATACTGATAAAAGAAATTGAAGAGGTCACAACATAAGGAAAAAATGCTTCATGTCCATGAACTAGAAGAATCAATATTGTTAAAATGTTCATACTACTCAAAGCAATCTACAGATTCAATGACATTTTTCACAGAAATAGAAAAATTTGATCCTAAAATCTATATGGAACCAAAAAACACCCAGAATAGACAAATCTACCTGAAGCAAATAAAATTTTTTAAAAAAATCTTGAGGAATTACATTACCTGTCTTCAAATTCTACTACAGAGTGATACTAACCAAAACAGCACAGTTCTGCCATAAAAAGAGACACATAGACCGATGGAACAGAAAAGAGAACCTAGAATCAAAGCCACATACCTACAGAGAACTCATTTTTGACAAAGTTGCCAAGAACATACACTCGGTGAAAGACAATCTCTTCAGTAAATGATGATAGGAAAAGCAGATATCCATTTGCAGAGTAAGACTAGACCCCTATCTCTCACTGTGTACAAAAATCAAATTCAAATGGATTAAAGACTTAAATCTAAGATCTCAAACTGTGACACTGGGGAAAATCTCTAGGACATTTGTCTGGGCAAAAATTTCTCGAGCACTAGCCCACAAGCACAGGCAACCTAAGCAAAAATGGACAAATAGGACCATATCAAGTTAAAAAGCTTGTGCAGAGCAAAGGATATAAATATCAAAGTGAAAAGACAACCCACAGAATGGGAGAAAATATTTGAAAACTGTCTATCAGATGAGATTCATAATCAGAATATATAAAGAGTCCAAACAACCCTACAGGAAGAAATCTAATAATCTAACAAAAAAAAATTAGGCAAAATATTCAAATAAACATTTCTCAAAAAATGACATACAAATAGTAAACAGGTATATGAAAAGGTGTTCCATATCATTAATAATCAGAGAAATGCAAATTAAAAGGACAATGATATATCATCTCCCACTAGTTAAAATGGCTTATATTCAAAAGACAGTCAAGAACAAATGCTGGCAAGGATGTAAAGAAAATTTACATTTATATATAAATATAGATTTGTGTAAAAAAACTCACTGCGGAGCAGTAAAAAAAGAGCATTTTTTATTAAATGATGCTGTCATGTTGGATATCTATATATATAGATGTTTATAAAATGCTCTTTATCACACACCATACACAAATAGCAATTCCACATTGGTTATAGCAATATAGTAAAGAAAAAATAATAAAGCTTAACAAGTAATATAGAATAGTTTTTGATCAATCAGTAGTTAAATATTTTGAAAGAACTTAAAAAGAAATAAACACAAATTAAAAGATTACTACATTTAGCTACATCATTAAGAAACTCTTTGCCAGTCCAAGACATTGGATTAGAGGGAGCGTTAGCAGGCCTCTCCCACTTAGGAAGAAAAAGCAGGGTTTAGATGTTTAACTGTGAACTTTTGTTCCAAGAAGCAATGCAGGAACATAACAGGAAAACTGAAATCCACAGACACTTGGAAAGAAGTTGCAGGCTTGGTCTATACCTTGAGCCAGGAGAAAAACTGTAAGTCCCCAGAGTTTGACAGAGGGAGAGGCTGCCTCCAGGATATATACCCTCAAAGGAGAACCTGGAAACAGGCCATGGGGGAAAGCCCTACCCAGCACTAGAACTGATTTAGAGTGGTGAGGAATCTAAAAGTGCAAGTGGCAGCAGGAAGAGCTTTGCACGCCTTTCCAGTGTCCAACACAGACCAAGAGAAGCCATTCCTTATTATGCCTCACAGGAACCACACAAATGTCTCCCAACTAACTCAGGCAGCAATCACAGGTTGAAAAAAGTCTCCAAGTGAATTCCACAATATAGCCTTGAATGGAGAAGAACTCCCTTGGCCAGAACCAAGGAATGAGTGGGAAGTATGCTGCAGTCAGGAGCTGGGTGCCCTAGCTGTGTAGTGGATTGGGAGGGGCATGGCCTGAAACCTGTGGTTGCTATCTCTGTGAGGAAAGTTTATGGCCTGGGCAGTTGTGAGTTATGAGTGTAGACAGCCTGCAACTTAGCTATCTGCTGCAGGTGGAAAACTACTGATGTCAGACCTGCCTTGACAAGTATCTGGGAGCTGGGTGAGGCTTACTGCCACCTGCTACTACAAACTGCCTGCATGAACTCTTCTGTTCAGCAGAAGCAGCTATGTTCCTCTATAAAACATTACGACAGTGATCATATAACTGCCTTGTGACTCCCATAGGAGTTGCTGATTACCCCACAGGCAGAGAGCCAGGACACAAACCTGCCTGACCCAGCCCCCATCTGGCTTTGCCCCTCTAACCACCATGGTAGCTTAACACAAAGGATAGAATCTTTTGGGAGCTTTATAGCCCTGCTCATCACCTGAGAAACCAGAGTGCCTCCCCAGGGTAACATAAGGCAAGCAGAAATCCCATAACTACCATTGTAGCTTATGTTCTTTTGTAAGTGCCACCTTCTAGCTGGAGGTCAACCAGCCAACCAAATGGACTATGTACTCCATTACAGCATCTTCAAGTAGAATAACACTGTGCCCAGAAAGAAGAAAACTCGTGTGCAACTTCTGCTATCACCATTGCCTGCATCACCCTGGCTAACCAGGAGACCCTGAGTCTGTCCACATGACCAGTTCATCACCACTACAACCCACAACTGAGAAAGCCAGCACACTAAGGCTACCTATAACCAAGGAGTCTCAAAGTCTCTGCCACTCCCCAGCCACCACCATTAGGGCTGGCGCTGGTACCACTTGCTGGGGGAGATTAAGGACAGGTACATCACCAGATCCCTCGTAGACATTCCCCAGGACTAGCCTGGAGTGTGGCAACTTCACTGGGTAGCTAGACTCAGACAAGCAATGTCATTCACAGTATTAGGGCTCTCAGGGATTCCCACTCCTAGAGGAATGGGGAGGGTACCACATCAAGGGAACATCCCTGGGACAAAAGAATCCAAACAGCAGGACTTGAGTCCCAAATATTTCTCCTGGTGGGAAGTTTATTTCAAGAAAGGCATAGTTGGAGTTCTAGGCTCAGTGGGGAATGTCTGCAGCCCAGGTGCTCTACCCCAACACTCAGGCAGTCCTGGTGCTTGTGAAGGGTCTTGGAGAAGGAAACTTTTTTCTCCCTTATCCATCCCTGTGGACACAGTTGTGGCTTTTTCCAAGAGCTCAGCATGGGTACACTTAGAGACAGCCTTTCTGGAACACTTCAGGGTGACATCATCCCCACAGAAGGAGAAACCTCCAAATGCAAGTTGCTTTGCATGAGAGGTAGAGTTACAATTCTTCTCTACTCAGAACATCAACATTCCTGCAGATAAAAATATGTGCCTGTCTAATCTGAATAGCAAGAACACTGGGTGAGGAGTGTGTCTGGGTGGTGGATAGCTTTTCTGCTGCCCTGGTAAGGAAGCTGACGTGGATCCAGTCCTTCCCTCTGAAAAGACCTCAGTGCATTTTACTGAGAGCTTCCCCAGCCACCTCTGTCAAGGCTGGGATCTCTGCCCACCATTGGGTATTGCATTTACCCATCTGCTTTAGCCATAGCCAGTTTTTACTCATGGACATCCCCCTTGTTGGCCTGAAATATTCAACCCAGTAAATAAAATACTGGATAACAAGTAAATAAATGAATAAGTACACAAAATAGGGGAATGAGTTAAGCTTCAAGAGATTTCTGCCATTGCAACCCTATAGAAAACAGTGAACTTGTTCATACACTGAGCACATTGTTACTACAACCATCATCCATCATACAAAAACTCCATAACCAACGAACTCATAGTCTTCACCCCTGAAGGAACCAAGAGCCAAATTAGGTGACAATAAACTATAAATATGAAAGTCACATTCTTAGGGAGGGAAACATGAAAATTTTAAAAACCCACAATTAAATAAAAAATACATTCAGACTAATTAGAAGAAATAGTCTACACAAGTAAGAAGAAACCAGAAAAAATAATTTTAGTAATATGACAGGACAGAGTTCTTTAACAATCCCAAAAGATTACACTAGCCCTCCAGCAATAAATACAAACCAAAATGAAATATTTGAAATACCAAATAAAGAATTTTTAAGGTTGATTGTTAAGCTACTCAAGGGGATACCAGAGGAAGGTGAAAACCTACATAATTTTTTAAAATTCAAGATATGAATGAAAAATTTGCAAAAGAGATAGCTATCTTAAAGCAAAACCAATCAGAAATTCCAGAAATGAAAGACATAGGAAATTGTAAAATGCAGTGGAAGGTTTCAACAATAAACGAGAACAAGTGGGAGAAAGAATTTCTGAGCTAGAAGACAAGGCTTTTGAGTTAACCCAATCAGACAAAAATTAAAAGAAAAAGAATCAAAAGAAATGAGCAAAGTTTCCAAGAAATGTGAGATTATGTAAAATGGTTATACCTAAAATTAATTGGTGTTACTGAGAGAGAAGAAAAAGCAAAAAGTTTGGAAAACTTATTTGAGAGAATAATTGAGGAAAACTTCCCTGACCTTGCTAGAGATTTAGATATTCAAATATAAGAAACTCAAAGAACTCCTGTGAGACTCATTAGAAAAAGATCATCACCAACACATACAGTCAACAGGCTATCAAAAGTCAACATGAAGGAAATAAATCTAAAAGCCATGAGACAAAAGCATCAAGTAACCTGTAAAGTAAAACATATCAGAGACTAACAGCAGACTTCTCAGCAGAAACCTTACAAGCCAGAAGGGATAAGTCCTATTGTTAGCTTCCTTAGACAGAATAACTGTCAGCCAGGAATTTTGTAGCCAGCAAAACCACATTTCATAAACAAAGGAGCTATAAAGTCATTTTCAAACAAAAAAATGCTGAGGAAATTTATTACCAGGTCATTCCTACAATGAATGCTAAAAGGAGTTCTAAATCTTGAAACAAAAGCTTGATATACACAAAAATGGAATCTCTTGAAAGCATAAAACTCACAATGCCTATAAAATAATGACACAATAAAAAAAGTGTCTAGGTAACATTTAACATGATACATGGAACAATATCTCACATGTCAATATTAATGTTAAATATAAATGACCTAAATGCTCCACTTAAAAGGTGTAGACTGACAGAATGGATAAAGAATCACAAACCAAATATCTGCTGTCTTCAAAAGACTCAACTAACTTGTAAGTATTCCTATAAACTCAAGGTAAAAGGCTGGAAAAAGATCCACACAAATGGAAACCAAAAGTGAGCAGGAGTACCTCTTCTTATATCAGATAAAACAAACTTTAAAGCAACAACAGTAAAACAAAACAAAGAAGGTAGTTATATAATGATAAAAGGATAAATCCAACAAGAAGATATCATAATCCTAAATATGTATGCACCTAACTTTGGAACTCCCAGATTCATGAACAATTACTGCTAAATCAAGAAGTAAGATAGATAACATCATAATAATAGTGGGGTATTTCAATACTCCACCGACAGCACTAGACAGATCATCAAGACAGAAAGTGAGCAAAGAAATAATGGGCTTCAACTACATTCCAGAACAAATGGACCTAACAGATATTTACAGAACATTCTACCCAAGAACTGCAGAATATACATTCTTCTCATCAGAACGTGGAACATTCTCCAAGACAGACTATATGATAGGTCACAAAACAAATCTCAATAAACTTTAAAAAATTAAACTCATATCAAGTGCCTTCCACGCAAGAGTGGAATAAAACTAGAAATCAACCCCAAAAGGAACCCTCAAAACTATACAAATACATGAAAATTAAACAATCTGCTCCTTGATGATTTGTGGTTTCACAATGAAATCAAGGTGGAAATTCAAAAGTTCTTTGAAATGAATGATAATAGTGACACAAGTAATCAAAACCTCTGGGATACAGCAAAAGCAGTGCCAAGAGGAAATTTCATAGAACTAAGTGCACACATCAAAAAGTCTGAAAGATCACAAATTGACAACCTACTGCCAAACTTCAAGGAACTAGAGAAGTAAGAACACACTAAACCCAAATCTAGCAGAAGGAAAGAAATAAGAAATATCAGAGCAGAATTAAATGAAATTGAAACCAAAAAAAATACAAAAGATCAATGAAACAAAAACTGGTTCTTTGAAAAGATAAAAAAGATTGATAAACCATTAGCCAGATTAACCAAGAAAGAAGAGAGAATATACAAATAAACTCAATTATAAATGAAACTAGAGACTTTACAACCAACACCACATAAATACAAAAGATCATTTGAGACTACTAGTTTGAAACACAAACCAGAAAACCTAGAAGAAATAGATAAATTCCTAGAAACATACAGCTCTCCTAGATTAGATCAGGAAGAAATAGAAACCCTGAACAGACCAACAAAAAGCAGCAACATTGAATCAGTAATAAAAATAAATAAATAAGTTGTCAACAACAACAACAAAAATCCCAGGAACAGATGGGTTCACAGCTGAGCTCTGTCAGACACGCAAATAAGAATTGGTGTCAATCCTAATGAAATTATTCCAAAAGATTAAGAAAGAGGGACTCTATAAATCATTCTATGAAGCCAATATCATCTTGATGCCAAAACCAGGAAACGACATAACATAAAAATAAAACTACAGCCCAATATCCCTGATGAACATAGATGCAAAAATTCTCAGCAAAATACTAGCTAGTTGAATCCAACAGTATATCAGAAACATAATATATCATGATGAAGTGGGTTTTTTTCCAGGGGTGGAGGAATGGCTTGACATATGCAAGTGAATTAATGTGATACATCACATAAACAGAATTAACAACAAAAAACATATGATCATCTCAATGGATGCGAAAAAGCATGTGATAATATCCAGCATCTCCTTATGATAAAAACTCTCAACAAACTAGACTTAGAAGGGGTTTACTTCAAATTAATAAAAGCCATATATGACAAACCCACAGCCAACATCATACATAATGGGGAAAAGTTGAAAGCATTTCCTCAGAGAAATAGAATAAGACAAGGATGTCCATTTTCATCATTTCGGTTTAATATAGTACCGGAAGTCCTAGCTAGAGCAATCAGGCAAGAGAAAGAAAAAAAAAGGGCATTTAGATTGGAAAAGTGGAAGTCAAACTATTACTGTTTGTTGATGATAGGATCATATACCTAGAAAACCCTAAAGATTCATCCAAAAGACTCCTAGATTTGATCAATAATTCAGTAAACACTCAAGTTTCAAATTCAATGTACACAAATCAGTAGCATTGCTACACACCAATGACCAAGTTGAGAATCAAATCAAGAATTCAATCCCTTTCACAACAACTGCGAAAAATAAAATAAAATACCCAGCAACATACGTAACCAAGGAGGTGGAAGTCCTTAACAAGGACTACAAATCACTGCTGAAAGAAATCACAGATGACAACAAACAAACAGAAAAACATCCCATACTAATGGCTTGCAGGAACCAACATTGTAAAAATGATCATACTGCACAAAGCAATCTATAGATTCAATACAATTTCCATTAAAATATCAAAATTATTTTTCACAGAATTAGAAAACAAAATCTAAAATTCATATGGAACCAAACAAGAGTCTGAATAGCCAAAGCAATCCTAAACAGAATGAACAAATCTGGAGGCATCACATTACAAGACCTTAAGTTATACTACAAGGCCATTGTTATCAAAACAGCATAGTACTGGTATAAAAGTAGATACAAAGAGCAATGGAACAGAATAGAGAACCCAGAAATAAAACCAAATACTTAAATACGTACAACTAACTGATATTTGACAAAGGATACAAAAACATACAGTGGGGAAAGGACACTCTATTTAATAAATGGTGCTGGAAAAACTGGCTAGCCACATGCAGAAGAATGAAACTAGATCCCTGTCTCTCACGTTATACAAAAATCAACTCAAGATGGATGAAAGAGTTTAAGACCTGAAACCATAAAAATTCTAGAAGATAACCTTAAAATAACTGTTCTGGATGTTGGCCTAGGCAAAGAATTTGTGACTAAAACTCAAAAGCAAGTGCAACAAAACAAAAGTAAGTAAATGCAACCTGATTAAAATAAAAGGCTTCTTTAGTACAAAAGAAATAATCATCAGAGTAAACAGATAACCCACAGAATGGGAGCAAATATTTACAAATTATGCATCTGACAAAGGATGACTATCCAGAATCTACAAGAAACACAAAGAAATCAGCCAGAAAATAATAATCCCATCAAAAAGTGGGCAAATGACATAAAGAGATATTATTCAAAAGAAGATATACAAATGTCACCAAACATATGATAGAAATGCTCAACATCACTAATCATTTGGGAAATGCAAATTAAAACCACAATGAGCCATCACCCTACTCCTGCAAGAAAGGCTCATTATTAAAAAAGGCAAAAAACAATAGATGTTGGCACCGATATTATGAAAAAGGAATGCTTTTACTCTACTGTTGGTAATGTAAATTAGTACAACCTTTACGGAAAACAGTATGATGATTCCTTAAAGAACTAAAAGTAGATCTACCATTCAATCCAGCAATCTCACTACTGAGTCTTTATTCAAAGGAAAAGAAGTCATTATACAGAAAAGATACTTGCACATGCATGTTTATTGCAGCCTAATTCACAGTTGCAAAGATAAGTGATGAACCTAATTGCCCATTGACCAATAAGTGAATAAAGAAAATGTAGTACATGTATACTGTGAAATACTACTCAACCATAAAAAGTAATAAAATAATGTCTTTTGCATCAACTTGGACGGAACTGGAGGCCATTATTCTAAGTGAGGTAACTCGGGAATGGAAAACCAAGTACAATATGTTCTCACTTGTAAGTGGGAGCTAGCTAAGCTATGCATATGCAAAGGCATACAGAACAATAAAATGGACTTTGGAGATTGATATGGTTTGGATCTGTGTCCCCACCCAAATCTCAAATTGTAATCCCAGTGTTGGAGGTGGGGCCTGATGAGAGGTGATTGGATCATGGGGGCAGAGTTCTCGTGAATGGTTTAGCACCATCTCCTCAGTGCTGTTCTCATGATAGTGAGTGAGTTATCACAAGATCTAGCTGTTTCAAAAGGGTGTAGTACTTCCCGTCTCTCTTTTCCTTTTGTTCCAGCCATGTGAAGATTCCTGCTCCTGCTTTGCCTTATGCCATAGTGAATTCTTCCTAAGGCCTCCCTGGAAGCAGATGCTGCCATGCTTCCTGTACAGCCTACAGAACTCTAAGCCAATTAAATCTTTTTTCTTTATAAATTACCCAGTCTCAGGTATTTCTTTATACCATTTTAGAATGGACTAATATAGCATCTCAAAGGGGGAAGGATGGGAGACAGATGTGGGATTAAAACTACATATTAGGCACAACGTACACTACTCAGGTGACAGACGCAATAACATCTCAGAATTCACCATTATATAATTCATTCATGTAACCAAAAGCTACTTTTACCCGAAAAGCTATCTTTTTTTAATTAAGAAAAGAAACTCTTTGCCAAAGGACACAATTCAGAAAGTGAAGATGAATTTATAGAGTGGAAGAAGATATTTGAAATGCAGAACAAAAATTGTCAAGTGGCCCATACTGGAAGGCATAAAAACTGACAAATTAATTAGAAATCAGGCAACCTAATTTCAAAAAAATGAGAGACTTCAGCAGTCATGTCACAAAAGAGAATATACATAAAGGCCAATAAAATACGTGAAATGATACTCAGTTTCATTTCTAGCCAGTGATGGGCAAAGTAAAGCTGCAATGAGATATCACTGGTAGACATCCACTCCACCAGAATGTCCAACATTAACAGGATTGATAAGGGAATGGTTTTGCAATGGTGTGGAAGGAGAGAAACCATCCCTCTGCTAGTGAGGCTATAATTTGGTACTATATTATAAAATCATTTGTTAAACTGTATCTAATATGTTAAACAGATATATTTTCCATGACTCAACAAATCTACAGGCATACATCCAACAGAAATCAAGGCCAGTATGCACCAAGAAATATATTCAAGAATATTCTTGACAGCACAAATGTCTATTAACAGTAATATGTATAAATAACATGTAATATTTTCATTCAGTGTCATGCAAATAAAATACACAATGACAACAAGAAACTTCACAGGTTTTTGAAGCCAGTCACTTGTGTTGTACAATTCAATTTCTATAAAGTCCCACAAGTGGGAAAAACTGAAATACATTGCTTATGGATTCATGTTTTGATGATAAAAGTATACTTAAAAGCAAGGAAATGTTACCATAATATTTATACTAAGGGTAAATTTTTAGCGAGATTGGAAGGGATTGCAATTATGCAGGGGAATACTGAGACCTTTTTCTGGCTGGCTGTGTTTTCATTTTGACCTAGGTGAAGATTACACCAATATTCCACTTATAATGAGTACTGATGTTACCCATTTATATTTAACGGACTTTTCAGTATGCCAGTTATATTTCACAATTTAAAAAGTTTAAAATATGAGAACAAAATGTAAATATTCCACAGGGCACCAAAGGTAAAGGATTACTCTTGCATTGTGAATTTTCTAGGCCATTAGGTTTGCTGGCATTCGTGTGTCTCATAACAGTCATGCTATTCCTCTCCTGTTATGTGGCAGTCTCTGTTTTTTATTTGTTTTTATATTTAATGGGTGGATTTGGGAGAGTCATTGATCTAGTTTCATAATTGAGCACTTACTGCTGAAATCAAATTAAGGAAATGCCCTTAGTTAGAATCTGAACTAATCCATCAGGACTAAGCCATTCTACCCACAGAATTGCTATGACTAAAAATCTAAATCAGGAATTGGAATCTGATCCAGTTAAACCTAACCATGAACTGAAATTTGTTGAGTCTTTTGTGAAATAACACTTTTTAATCATTTGAAAGAATTACCTAAAGTCATGAATTAGAAGCTTGGAACTGTTACAACACATTTTCCCAACACATTTGAGGATCTAGCCTTAAGAGAGAGAGAGAGAAAGGAAAAAAAAAAAAAAAAAAAAAAAAAAAAAAAAAAAAACCCTTTCAATTGAAGAGATAAAGAAACTGGGTATTTGCCAAGCTACAGCTATGAAATCAAAGTAAACTCAATGCCTGCCCTACATATGGACTTCACAGTTTTATGAATAATTACATTCATTTTATATCTTTTAAACCTGTTTACATTGTTGCATTTACTTAAAATACTAGTAACATTAAAAAGCCCCAATTAGCAAATGGGATCCACAAAATGGCATATAATTAAGATACCATCATCTAGTGTCATTGAAATAATAAACAGAAGATTGATTTGAGTTAAGAATGTATCTGTGACAAAGAACACTGCTCTGACATTTAAAGCTTTTTTAGACCCACCTGTGAAAAGAGTTGGAACAGAGTATGAAATGTGACCTGGGGTAAGAGCATACCTCTCTTGGCTTTAGTTTTTTCATCTAGGAAATGAGGTTAAGATTAGAAAGCTGTCTCATTAGGTTTTCAAATGGTGATATTATGGTTCAGCAGTTAAGAGTATGAACAAAGAAGCTGAATAAAGCAGAATTTTACACCGGGTGCGGTGGCTCATGCCTGTAATCCCGTAACTTTGGGAGGCAGATGTTGGTGGATCACTTGAGGTCAGGAGTTTGAGAGCAGCCTGGCTAACATGGTGAAACCCCGTCTTCACTAAAAATACAAAAATGAGCCAGGCATAGTGACGGGCGCCCATAGTCCCAGCTACTCAGGAGGCTGAGGCAGAGAATTGCTTGAACCAGAGTCGGAGGTTGGAGTGAGCTGGGATCATAGGGTTTTAATGAAAATTAAAGGAGATGTTTTATGCAAAGCATTTTGTAAACTATTGAGTGTTTACTATGTTCAAGAAAAATTTACTATGTTTACTATGTTCAAGAAAATTCACTATTTTCATAGCAATACTGCCTCAGGTATAGAACTAGAGAATTTGGCTTATGTATATTTAAAAGTCCTTTCCACCTCAAATTTTGTAGTCATCAATTTATGAAATCAATCATTTGAAAAGACAAGGGAATTCAAGGAAAATTTCAGTATTCTATGTTAATATGTCAAATAGATATATTTATATCTATGAAGACAGTAAATTAAGAAATTCTCCCGTTGTCTGCATTCTCATTAGATCGAATGATATAAAATCATCATCTCTATTGTTTAAATGTGGACAGACAGATTCCTGGCCTAAGCATTTACATATGGAAAGGGGGTTGCTAACTTAAGGCTGAATGAGAAGAGATCACTGAGAGCAGACCATGCTGTAGTTAAAGCTTCTCATTCTACAAACTGGGTTGGTGAAACCAAAACACTACTACCTCAAGCCCTCAACCAAGTTTCCCCCAGCTCAATGAACTGTGCTATGAATTCACGACAACAAAAAATCCATTGTAATACCATGTTTTAAATTATACAATAATAGGAGCCATTTTCCTGTAAATTTTTTTTTGTGAGGGAGGATTCCTTAATGAACATAAAGCTTTTATTTTAGTATAAGAAAGAAATATGATGAGAAGAATATTCTCCTGAACTATTCAATAAGTTAAATTTTTTCCTAATATGCTTAATAATTTTGTGCTGAATCTGATTTATCTATCTACCTATCCTGGGCTATTTTATTCAGTTCCCTGGTTTTCAGATTATCAGTTAAAATATAAATTTAATAAAGTGATGATAGGTTTCGACTTCTATAACATGTGCCCTAGATTTAATCTGGTTAACAAAACATGGACTTAACTGAAGAGGGCATATGTTATACTAAATAATTATAGCTTTAAGAAAGCTGAACATAAATATCCAAAATTCCAATATAACATGACATTTGGGTAAAAACAGTCCATGAAATTTGTTTCAATGCTCATGCATTCCCCTGTGTTATTTGCTACTACCTTTAGTTTTGCTTTGATCTAAAATTGTAGAAAATAAAATGCTAAAATAAGTATAGTTATAAAACATTTAAACACTGGTTACTGAAAATAAATATAGCCATTATGATTCCTTTTAAAAGTATGACTATTGGGGAATAAACATCTATCCTCAAAATGTATCTTAATCCTAAATCTACTCATATTTATGTAAAAGGAATAGAATATATGTATTTCATCATCCTCATAATACAATTATTTTATGTTTAAATCAACATTTGTTTAGCTATAAAATACCGTAACAGTCAATGAAAGCTTTAAAATTCCATGGAAAATGTTTAAAAGAATGAGTGGAGCTTTAACTTTTCAACCAGTTGATCTAGAATCACTTATACACAGGAGGGCAAAGAAAAAAGTCTTTAGCGAATTTAAGATACAGAACACAGAAAATTTAATGATCCATGGTTCAAAAGATGGGATCATTTCTCTGTAGGAAAAGAATGGTCTCTTGGGAAACAGAACAGGCAGGCCTCACTGGGTGTTTCTCAAAGCACTCTATTCATTTAAGAAGTCTCAGTTGAATATTATCCATTGAATAGAGTGAATTTTTCTGCTTCCATCTGCAGTTCATACAATCTCAGAAAAAATAATGCATTTCAGAAGGAGCTGAGAAATTAACTTCTAAATTCCTCCCCACATTCATGATTACTACTGGGTTATCAGTCTAAATTGATTCTTAAAAATTCATTGATAGAGTTAATATAAAATGAGTTCCAAGTGAAAGTTATAGAGGTATAAAGCCACATAGGTAAACACAGTAATCTATATTTTCTAGGATTTTACCTGAAATCCTGTAACAAATAAGGCAATGGAGTGAGTTCTACATGTTTAAAGACTATTAATATCCTGTAATATAAATCGTTTTTAAATTTGCATTTTACTCATCTTTTCTATGCAGAAGTTTGTATGTGGTTGATAAGGTTTGACTCTCTGTGTCTCCACCCAAATCTCATGCTTTTGTTCCCATAATTCCCACATGTTGTGAAGGAACCCGATGAGAGATGATTGAATCATGGGGGCAGGTCTTTCCTATGCTATTCTTGTAATAGTGAATGGGTCTCTCGAGATCTGATGGTTTTAAAAATAGGACTTTCCCTGCACGAGCTCTCTCTTTGCCTGCCACCATCTGCATAAGATGTGACATGCTCCTCCTTGCCTTCTGCCATGATTGTGATGCCTCCCCAGCCACGTGGTAGAACTGTGAGTCCAATTAAATCTCTTTCTTTTGTAAATTGCCCAGTCTTGGGTATGTCTTTATCAGCAGCATGGAAACAGACTAATACAGGGCTTGTGTGTGGTTTTCTGAAATTTTTAATGCAGTCAAATATTTTCATTATTTCTTTTTTGCTTTCAGCCTCTGGGATCGATCATGCTTAGAAAATAATCCACAAACACATTCCCTCCTAGTACTTTACTTTGTATGAACTATCTTACCCTCCTGGATTTATTTTGAATGATGGTATGAGACAAATACCTAATTGTGTTTTTTAAAAAATCATTAGTCCATTGTACATAATTACTTATTGCATTATTATTTCTCAACTGATTTTCTATAATAAATTTTTGTCAGAGACTCAATCCATTCATTGATGACATGTTTATTTTCAGTACTATGGTTATCAAGCACAGTGCTAAGTTCAGAGAACACAATGGTAAGCAAACAGACATATGGGCCCTCATAAACTTCATCACATCAAAAGGGAAGGTATGTTAGCCCAGATTCACATATGGGAATATTGAAGAAGAACTTTGTAAATGAACATGACCTAAATAGAATGTCAGGAAAGTATTCGAAGAAATGACGTTTAGGTGCAATCTAGGTGATGAGTAGGAGGAATTAAATAAACAAAGAGGAACATTACTGGTGAAAGTTTCCAACCACAGCGAATCGAATCATTACAGAAATGCCCTGCATTTGGAGGGAAATAACCTGATGAAGCTGGGGAAAGAAAACAGGTGAGGCCAGCCTGAGACGGGAGGGGCAGGCAGGTGGGGGTTAAGCCTGGAGAACTGGATCATGACCACTTCTTGGTCCTGTAATCAATTGAAATCCACTGAGAAGTATTAAAGAAGGGTTAAATGATCAGCAATTTGTGGAGGAAAGGTGTTCCTAGAAGGACCATAAAGGGCAGAAGAGATGGGGTGAGCAGGGGCTATGGGAATGCTAGAGATGTAAATGTGTAAAGGATGATGACATTGAAATAAATATTGGTAGATGTATTAAAGAATTATTTAAAATATAAAGCATGATGATAGATTGGATATAGGAGGTAATGGAGAGTGAGGTGTGCAGGTATAAGCACTAGGTTTGAGATTTATATCCATGAATAATACTGATGTCATTCATGTGGAAATATGCTGTAGGAAGGTGGAGGATCTAGACTATGAATCCAGCCTTAATGTACTGATTTTTATGAGTTTGAGTCATCTAAAACAGGGTTTGGCAAGATTCTTAAAAGCCAGGTAGTAAATAAATATTTGGGGCTATGCATGCCATGAATGGTCACTATTGCGTATTTTTCTATTTATTTATTTATTTACTTATTTATTATGCATATGGATACTCTTTACAACATAAAAATTATTCTTAGCTACTGGGAAGTAGAAGAACGGGGGCAGGATTTGGACTGTGTCCTAAGAAGTTAATAAGAGTGTCAGGAGTGAGGAGAAGGACCTCTGAGCCAGAAACATGAATATGTAGGTTCAGGTATCATCAGTGCTTAGGGAATAAGGGAGGCTGTGGATATAGATGAATTGGCCTAGGGAGACAAAGAATGAAAAGAGAAGAGAAATGGTGACTCAGCCTTGAGAAACTCTAATACATAATGGTCTATTAGACGAAGAGAAGCCTTAAAATAGTACTAAAAGAGCTAGAAGACAAGGAATATGAAAAATAGTACTAAAAGGACTAGAAGAGAAAGAATATAAACACAGTAGGAATATGGTATCACGGAAATTAAGGGAAGTTAACGGAGATCATTTTTCAGATGTGAAAAACTTTAAGAATTTAGATGCTGATGAATGATTCAATTGAAAAATAAGTTTACTAGAGACTATAGAGAGAATTGGTTATTGATAATGAGTGGTTTCTCATAAAGCAGAATGGAGCATAATTGGACTTTATTTGGAGGCGATGTACCTCCCCTGTTATAGAACAGCCACGAAGAGAAGTGTGCAGATGCAGGTGCATTTGGAGATGCAGCAGCAGACAGTCTCCATCTGCAGGCTCAGATTCTCCCCATGAATCAGGAGACTAGGCTGTGGTCCCTCCATGAGCATGAGGGGTCATGTAAGGGTTGGGCATAGTAGGTGCGAAGAGAGGAGAGAGGCAGAGAAAACTAGTAGGCTTGCTGAGTAGTATTGAGAGCCTATGTGAGGTTGATTATCATAAATTTTTGGAAGTATTTGTCTCTTTTTTTAAATGATTTTCTAGGACAGTGTTTCATGCTTTGATATTGTACAAATATCAAATAAAAAGCAACTAGGAAAGTAACAGATGCATTTATCCTTTGACCCAGCATGCTCCCAAATAAAAACCGGCAAAATGTAAAATGACACAAGTCAAGTTATTAGTCTGGCATTCTTTTTAATGCCAGAATACTGAAACAGTACAAATATCTACCATTTGACGCAGGTGGAATAAATTTTAATATACTCACACAATAGAAAGTTATACAGTTTATTAAAATGAAATTAGGGAGAGCTCTATATGTTAATGTATTTTTAAAATAAAAATAAAACATGCAAACCAACAACTATGGAGAGAGGCAAACCAATGCCTTTGGAGAGAGACACACAACCTTGCTGGATGGTTTCACATTGACTCCTGACAAAATCCTCCAATGGGTCCTCACTGCCTCCTGGGAATCCTACTGAATTATCCAAATCAATTCACCCTCTTAGAGTTTGAAACCATTTCATGTTTTCTCCATGCTCTCAGAACCCCAAAACTCCACCCCCATATTCCAGCTGATGATTTTGCCTTTTATTTCACTTAGATTTTAAAATTCTGAAGAAAGCGTCTTTATAGTCCTACCACTAAATGTAACATAACTAATACTCTGTTAAAAAGGAAAACTCTGAGCACCCATCTGAAGACAGTTTGCCAACACTGAGTTAGGTCACATCTTTTAAGCTACTCAATGATTTTTTCCCTTGGAATTTCCCCCTCCTTACCCATTCTCTTGAATAATTTATTCACTTGACAAATATGTGTGAAACATTTACTGTGAGCCAGGAAATGTTCTAAAGTAATTTACAATTATTAACTCAGGTTTACAATCAGATTTTTCTGCCTACTGCATTCTTATTATTGAAAACATGGTACATCTTAAAGAAGCATTCACAAGCAAACATTCTGCTTCAGCAATAGGAAATTATTCTGTTCAGCTCAACAGAAATGTCTTTGAAAAGATAGTATATACTTAGCATGCTCTGTATGCTGCCCCTATTTTTTCTCTTGAACCCACAACAATCAGGATTTCATTCCTACCACTTAAACAGCTCTTACCAGAATCACTAATGATCACCACATTGTCAGCTCCAGTGATCAAATCAGCTTTCATCCAGCTGGATCTAAGACAGGCAGCATTTGACACAGCTAACCCCTCTTCCTTTCAAAACCCAGTCCTCACCTGTCCTTCAGAAATCACTCTCCTTTGATTTGCCTCTTATTTCACCTGGCTTCCCTTTGTCAGATCTCTCTCATTTTCCTTCCCTCTCAACTAGTGGTCTTAATCTTGGCGGCAAATTATAATCACCTGGGGAAACAAAAATAATAGTTCTCAATGCTCAGGCCATACCCAAGACCCATCCTTGAGAAGAAGACAAAAGCATCCATAGTTTTACAAACTCCCCCAGATGATTCCAATGTGCAGCTGAAGTTAGCAATCACTGTCAGGCAAAGGAACTGATGTCTGAGAGCCATCAGAAGTGGTATCCATTGCCACAGCCTCTCTGATCTCATCTCCCGTTCTTCATCCCACTGGCTACTCCTCTTTAGCCACTGGGCTTCGAGCCACGCCTCAGACACAGCAAACATCACCTCGCCCCAGGGTTCTTGCATTTACCATAGACTCTGTCAGCAAGACCCTCACTTCCTCAGGACCTCTACTCAAATGTCACTTTAGCAGAGAACTTCTGACCCCTCTGTACAAAGCAGCGGTCTCCTCGCCTGCTGCCCGGAGGATCTCCCCACCCCTGGGGCTGACTTTGTTTTATCAACAGCCCTTGTCTTCACTTGAGGCATTATGTAATATATGCTTCTTGGGGGTCTCCCTCACCGTATTGTAAACTCTTAGGGGAAAATACTTTGTTTTGCTCACTGTTTAATCCTTAATCAACAGTTGAATCCACCAGAGTGGAGTAGACACTCTGGAAAGTTTATATAACAAACAGCTGCATTTCTCTTTCTTTACCTAAGTTTACTTTATCTTCTGTTTATATTACCATAAGCTCCATGTAAACGTCTAATATTTTTCTCTCACCTTGTTTAATATCATAGAATTAATTATTTCAATATAGTCCTGCTCTCTTTCCACGAATTTTGTTCCTTAAAAGTCTTGTTATTTTGTTTTCCATTATTAGTCTTTACACTTACTGCTATGAACTAACACTGATTTTAAGAAGCATCTGGTTTAAAAAAAAAATTCTATACCTACTTCTTCACCAATATCAATCATCAGAATTTCTGCTTTAATTATACATGAGTAATTTCAATTATGAATAATTGTAATGAGTACATTCTGTTGTGTAAATTATTTAATTCTTCAATATTTTTCTAATAGGTTCAACCCAAAGAAGCTGAATTTAAGATATATAATTATGACAATAATTTTCATTGCACAATCAAGTACTGGGATTGTAGCCATCATTTTAAAAGATAACCCTACATCTTTTAGATGTTCATAGTTTGAGGTGAATCTTCCAGCCATCGGGGTAATTCATTACTTTTATTTTAAATGCACTCATTTGTTCTAAGTTATATTCAGTTATCATTCTTTCTTGTTTTTTGCATGAAGGTATGAGTCTTTTTTCTGTAAGCCTATGTGAATAGTAAATCTCAGTCTCTGCTCCCTTACCCATCACTACCCTGGCTACTGCAGGGTAAGCCATTACTACTTGTGTTCTTTCTGATCTTGGGTGATATTCCTTTCATCATATGTGTGTCTGGAGAGTGGGAAACAGAGAGAAAAAGAGCTAGAGACAGAGAAGATTTATATATGCATATATATACAAATACATACACACATATATAGTTATATATGTTATAAACTATATTTGCTGTATATAAACATAGTTATATACATGTATATATAAATGTATGCTAAACTATACATTTATATATGCTAAACTATACTATAAAATGGTGCTAAACTATAAAAACTATAGTCATATACATGTATATAACTGCATATGTTATAGTTATATACATATATGGATATAGTTATATATGTATATATAATATACAGTTATATATGTTGTATATATGCATATAACTATATATTGTTTTATATACAGATATACAGTTATATATGTATATATGTCATATATAATTATATACATCACAATATACAGTTATATACATGTATTCAAGTCATTTCCAAATTTTGGCTTAGGCTCTAAGGAAATATAAATATAGTTATATACATATATAACTATACATATATATGTAGTTATATACATGTATATATATAATTATGTACATATATGTATACATGTTATAATAGTTACTCATAAGTATATATAATATGTATGTATACATATATACATATATACATATGTAGATGTATGTATATAACTATATATGTATGTGTATAACTATATGTAACATGTTACATAGATGTATATGTAACTAATATATTCATGTATATAACATACATATATGCATATAACTATTTATAACATATATGTATACAATTATATATAACATGTATGCATAGATATATATAATTATATATACATGTATATTTATATATGCATATAACTATATATATAGCATGCTCTCTCTATATATATATACATATACACATTTTAATATATATTTCCTTAGAGCCTAAGCCAACATTTGGAAATGACTTGAATATTTAAATTATGGGCTAAAACAAATAAGCAAGATATATCCACACAAATGAAAATTACTCAGTAATTGAAATAATGAGGTAAGTCTATATTTTATTTGTTAAGACGATGTGTCCACAACATGTAGTTACATTAAAACAGCAGTATACCAAATGATTTGAGTAATATAATTCCATTTTAAAGGATCTCATGTTTATGAACATCTCATAGTAAACAATTTGAAACTTACACATTATTATGTCAATTTGTTTTTAGGGAGCTTGTTAAGTCATATTGCTTTCTTCTAACTAGGTTCTTGTAATACTTGAAGTATTTTCCAATAAATATGAATTATTTTTCAAATTAGAGGTGAAAAAAAGCATTTTGTTAAAAGTAGAATGAAATGGATATTTAAGTTATTTAAGTACAGGTAAAATCCAAGTCAATTTCTGAGCAAAGTACATGTAGTATCCAGTGATTCAAAGTATGTTTTCTTTAAGTGTAAAACACAAATCCCAAACTGTAATTGGCCTCACAGTTAACCTCAAAAATCTCCAAGGAATTTTTGGTCATTGCTGGTACATGATATGATTGCAAACCCAAATAAAAAATAGAATGAAAAGTAATAGAACAGGTAAGAATCTGTAAAGGTAGTTAATTGAATATATCATCAACAAATCTTTTCAAAAGGAAATTAATAAGTAAATGATGTGTATTAAGCCATTCTTGCATTACTATAAAGAAATGCCTGAGACTGGGTAATTTATAAAGAAAAGAGGTTTAATTGGCTGACAGTTCTGCAGGCTCTACAGGAAGCGTAACACGGCACTGTTTCTGGGCAACCCTCAGGAAGCTTACAATCATGGCGGAAGGTGAAGCAGGAGCAGGCACGCCACAGGGCAAAAGCAGGAGCAAGAGAGCGAGGCGGGGAGGGGCTACATACTTTTAAAGGACTAGATCTCATGAGAACTCATTCACTATGGCAAGGACAGCACCAAGAGAAATGGTGCTAAACCATGAGAAATCGGCCCCCATGATGCAATCACCTTCCAACAGGCCCCACCTCCAACACTGGAGATTACAATTCAACATGAGATTTGGGCAGGAATACATATCCAAACTATAGTGTGATTCATATAGCTTGAAATAAAATGAAGAAAGTAAGAAGGGCTGCAATGTTGTGTATCATAACCTGTTTCATATAAACATATATTCCAACTGGCATATATAAACTTAAAACAAGACGCAGAAATAAAAAACATTATTGTTCAAGAAATCATGAGAAAGAAAAATGGTTCAGAGTATTCTGTGAGTTTTATATTCTTGTTTCTCCCTTACAGAATGTCATAAAAAATCTTTGCTTTTTCCAAATGAAGCTATATGCAATACTGTCCAAAGTCGTCAAGGCTGAATAATGCTGGGGTGTCTAATGAATACTGTAAGTGTTTTAAATAGGTCAATTTAACTTGTCCAATGACACGAGAGTGCTATTTTCCACCAAAGACCTTGTAATTAAGTTAAGGGCTGTGTTTCAGTTCATTATCACAATATGCATCACAGAACTACAATGAGCTAAAGCAGACCCATCATCATGTGTTGCTGTGGCTAATGAGACTTCTTCTTGTTTGAAATTTTTCTGCTTTATATTCATTTAAATAGTCAGCACGTTGGAAATATGTTGCTTGGTTTCTGCTGCTGTATGTTTTCAGCAAATCTCTGGAATCATGTAAATATGTAATGGACAGCCCAATACAATTGTCGGTAATTCTAAGGGTCAGGAATCCATATAATGATCTTCTCGTAATAAAAAGATAAAAATCATGCCAGCAAGATTTCTCATCTTGTGACTCTAGAAACCGATATCTGGCAACATTTCTAAAACATCACAAAGTTGGTTATGTATCTACTTTGAAATAAATGTGGGTACAGTGAAATGCTGTATGGATTTCAGATAAAATATGGGCTTTTGCATTGAGCTTTTGTTCCACTTTAATTCTAAAGAAAAATTTTCTTGTTTTATTTCATATATTCCTAATTTTACATTAAAAATGTGAACAAATATAAAGAAATTAATCTTTAATAATTATGCTGTATTTCAATCTATGGGCAAAATTAAATATAAATTTGTTCATATTGTACAGAAAAAAATTTTAGTCTGTTTTTTAAAACTAACCCTTAAACGTGTATTAGTACATTATATTATATACATTATATACAACATAATATTAATACATATTTGTCAGGAATAGCATTTTTATTTATAAAAGTTAGAAAGTACTTAAAAGTAGACAGAAAGAACCCAATTAATGCTACTCAAACATATCCCTAACTAAAATTGTCTTGTACATTTCACAGCCATTTTTCTCTGTATAACATATAACTGAATGTGACAATGTGTGCAAAAACCTGTGCATATACTTTACGATAATGATGTACTATGAGAAAGTTGAAACATCTCTTCCAAAGGCTGTTTTATAGCCGTGCATCATAACCTATTAACTGATTCCAAATGTGAGACCTATAGGAAGCTTTGGATTGTTACACATAAAAATGCCAGGTCATTTTCTTAAAATAAATTCATAGTAATGGAGAAAGGAAAATATAAAATAAAATCACTGTTAGTTCCTGAGGGGAAGAAAAGCTATTCTTATGATATTATAAATGTTTCTGGTAATCCCAATTACTCAATTGCCTGGACATAGCAAGACTGACTAAGCTCCTAGTAGCTACAAGAGTACCTTAAAACAAATGCCCAGAAGCAGCTTTAAATGTTAATTTTGTGCACAGTGCCACATAACTCTTGGAAAAATGGACCAATATTCAAGGCCATTAGCAGTGTCTGAGAATCCGTTGTCCTTTCTTTGCCAGTGCTGACTCTTGTTCTTTTTCAGGTGTATTTGCTAATTTGATTTAGTTGTACCTCAACAGAATTTCACTGCTGCTTTAAGTTGCGTTCTTCAATTACTAAGGTATTTGAATATTTATTTTTGTAAGTTTTCTCAACCAAGTGTGCTTTTTTAGTGCAATACTTGTTCACGATTTTGCCTGTTTTTTTTTGGGGGGGGGGTATATTCTCTAAATGAGTTGTAAGAACGTTTGCATTAAGGATGCCATTCTTGTTAAATGTGCTGTGTCCTGTACAAGTTATCACCTAACTTTATGTGCTAATGGTAATTTTCTTTTTTTTTTTTTTTGAGACGGAGTCTCGCTCTGTCACCCAGGCTGGAGTGCTGTGGCCGGATCTCAGCTCACTGCAAGCTCCGCCTCCTGGGTTTACGCCATTCTCCTGCCTCAGCCTCCCAAGTAGCTGGGACTACAGGCGCCCGCCACCTCGCCCGGCTAGTTTTTTGTATTTTTTAGTAGAGACAGGGTTTCACCGTGTAGACCAGGATGGTCTCGATCTCCTGACCTCGTGATCCGCCCGTCTCGGCCTCCCAAAGTGCTGGGATTACAGGCTTGAGCCACCGCGCCCGGCCAGCTAATGGTAATTTTCTACCTCCTACATATGGTTTCCCTTTTGATATTCTTAGAAAAGCCTTCTTGCTTCAAGACAATAAAAGTATCAGTATTTCACTTTGTTATTTATGCTTTCTTATTATTTCCTTTTAATTCATTTACTATATTTGAAAGAGGAAGTTATTCAACTATTTTGCTTCTCCTTTTCAATCTTTTAAAATAGGACTGCTGTTTGAATATTGAATATACTGTTTTGAGTTTCTCCCTGTTCCTAAATAACTTCTTTATGATATAAAAAAAATTGCGTACACTTTGATCAATTTTATGTATTTCTGGGTACTTTAAAACATAACAAAATACTGCATTCTTTAGCTCACTGACAATGTGATGAAAACAAGTAAATGGATAAATAAACAGAGTTGGCACCTTGACTTACCTAGTGAATGACGCTCTATCTGCACAGATCTCAGGAGCCACAATGAAAAGGTAATTTCTAACTGATTTGCCCAGGGTGGGAGCTAGAAGGTTGATTTTATTAATCAAAGAGGCATATTTTATCCAATATTTGTCTGTACTTACAGAAATGTGCAGAATTTTTTCACTTCCAATTTTACAAAAACAAGTAGAGATGGAACACCTATTCTGCAATGAAAACTACAGACAATTGGTGATCAAGACTTGTACAATGGACTGGAAAGGATTTAAGGTCTATTCAAATATGTGTCTTCTGTTCCTTCTCATTAAGGAACTAATGATATTTCTTCATTACAGTGGCTAGAATGTTACTCAGTCTGAATTTCTTTCCTTTTAGCTTCTCACAATGAAACTCAGATATAAATTTATTCTTTTAGGATCTTGATTTTCACTGTCAGACAATTCTTAGTTTTCTTCATGGTGAGGTGAATGTTTAGGTAATTACGCACCACTCTGTCTTCAAGACTGGAGTGCAACGGACTGCCTTTCTTGGCAACTGTTTTTTTTGTTTTTGTTTTGTTTTTGTTTTTTTTTCTGTAGAACCAGCAGTTCACAGTGTGGCAATGTGTGGGGGCGGATGGAGGGCTAGTCCTCTTTTATAGGATTAGTCACTCCTGTCTGTGGTCTCAGGAGTCTAGGTTCCCAGTGGCTTTGCATCGGCAGGCTTGGTATACATATGGCATCAGGAAATCTACTAGGCAACAACTTCCCTAACATTTTATATGACAACACTAGTTTTTGTTGTTTTTTTCTCACAAACATACCAGTTTTATTATTTAAATCTGAGTAGTTGGCTTATAGAAGTATAGCTCTGCCAGAACCCAGCACTGCCCTAAACCATCTTGAATGAACAATGAATCCTCAGGGGTCAGTGTTGGTCTGTGTTCTCTGACAGTTCACATTATTAAAGAAAATGTTTTTTGTTCCTTTCTGTCAAATTAAAATGCTTCCTAATATGTCAAGCAATTGCTTGTTTCGGGTATCTGTCAGATTTGCCATTGCTGCTAGATTAAGGTCAAAGTTGACAACTGAGCAAACATTGATAACATTTCCCAATAAGCAAGGGGATGATCCTGACAGCCTATTTTAGGTTGGAATCTTATTTCTTACCTTATTCAATTTCAGCCACTTAAATATTGTACAAAGTTGGAACATAGCTGCTAAATGTATAAAAAGGCAAGTTTGATATTTAACAAAGATTAGGTTATTTAAAAACATTCTATCTACCATGATTATAGTCCGGAGAACCATTACAAATTCAAGCCAAGTGTCTACAAATATTTAATCCATGTGCATCTAGCAGAGAAGAAGCGGTTTCCAAAGTATGTTTGTTATAAGCGCACATCTGTTGGTTACACATGACTAGTTTATCCTATCTTGGGTCTGATTATGTAAAAATACTGGCACCATCTGTTATTATCCTAGAATGTTTGTATGGGTAAGTTCATTAAAATTTTAAGGTACTGTCTTCGCCTTACAAAAATAAAATAATGTTGTAGAATTAAGGGCAATGCTATCTTAAAAAATAATTGCATGTACTTCGTAATGAAAATAACATTTGTGGATTACTCAATGAAGCTCACATTCAGAGTTATTCAATGGAGACTTGTTCAAAGTCACCTCTAAGATGCTACAATTGATTTTCATGCAAATGCCATGTTATGAGATTTAATAGCAAAAGGGAAATGTTTCACAAATTAAAGGGAGAAATTCATTTCCAAGTAGTTCAACACATTTGTTGATTAAATTACTTTCAATAGGGTGACTTTATTTTCAAGGTCAAAGAATTTGTAGCAGAGTAAAAAGAGTCTCTTCCTCAAAAATGATAACTATTAAATGTATGCATTTATTACTAGGAAAATTCTAAAGCATTTGAGGCCACCACATACTTTATTCTTATTTTCATCATATGATATTGTCAAAAGACACAATTATAACAAATTTAATTAAATGACCTAGGCAGCTTTGATTTTTTATTCAGGTAGCATCTCATCTAAAACTAGAGAGGTGCTACAGTGGGCATGACAGACAGGTGGCTTTCGTAAGATAGCTTGAGCAAGAAGCAGGACACATCATAAAACAAAAAGTGGGTTAATATCAGATTATTTCAGGTCATTTTCTTTGTAAGAGCTAAAGCAGAGGGGATTCCTTATCATGCCTGTTTAAAAGTGGCCTTTTTGGGGATTTGACTATCATCTCTTGACTTCTCAGAAGGTCAAATAAACAACTTAGTTTTGCTTTGGTGATGTGGGTCTTTAGCATTAGTGACTCCATTTTGGTTTGGCACATTGAGGCCTAGTGCAGGAGCTCAGTTCAAATTAACAGCCTTCTGTATTTTCTATTTGTCAATCTCATTTATACTCATAAGCACATTTCTAAAGATAGCCTTAGAAAGAATTGTTATTTTTCTTAGCTTTATTTTAAGAAATAAAGATGCTTAATCTGAACCTCCCCTTCTACATTGGTTGGATATATTTGTTGTTTTTGTACCTGAAATAAAATGTGTACATTCAACTCTAAATGCAGTCACAGTTTGGGTCTATAAAATTGCTCATGCATAGTAGTTTCTCTTCTAAAACGTCCTGAAGGCTGCCGAGTTCCAGTGACCCATGTAGACAGCAGCTTCCACCCTGTATTCTTTCTCTTTGTGCAAATACCAGGAGAATCTCTGGATTACAAAGGACTCGGTAAGAAGAACTTCATCCAAAGGAATATTCTACTTGGCAGTATACATGTGAAGTAACTCTAGTCAGAACAGCGAGAGTTCCATTTTTTTGTATCTTAAAAACAGCAACAGAATGTTATTATTTTCTTTTTCACGTTTTGATATCTTCCCAACTTGTATGAAGATTCAGAAGACTAATGCAATTGGATGATTTTCTACCACTTGATACATCGGTTGTGGTAATTAGTGAGCAATAACATCTTCAGAATTAATGAATGGACACTTGCATACCATGTTTTATTTTTTTAATTTAAAATTACCTTAAAAGTTCAGTTTCTTCAGTTTTATTCTACATTGTAAACATTTGAGAGGAAGTTACTGATAATTTTGCATTATTATATCATCTCAAATATTAAAACTGTGTACAAACATTCATAGATCATAACATCTCGAACTATTTGGACAGATAAAAACTCTTAATTTGATAGAGAAATTATGTATGGCTTTAAAAATTGATTGAAAAGAATTTTATGTTAATAACACAATTTCTGTATTATAATGGTAACCATTATATGGAAAGAAATCATTTTCTTTTTCAAAATTAATGGTGTTCAGAATGCCACTGTATGTACATACTACTCAGTAACATGAAGGAGACTGTAAGAAAACAAGGTTTCTTTTGAACTACTTTTTCTGATCTCTTGCACTTTTTAAATTTAGATGAAATTCACATAGCATACAATTAACCATCACAAAGTGTACAATTCAGTGGCAGTGACTACATTCAAAATGCTTTGCAGCCTCCACCTCTCTCTAATATCAAATATTTTCATCACTCATGAGGACAACCCATACACATTTCTGCCTCGCCCCATTTCCTGGCAACTTCTAACATGCTGCCTCATTTCTAAAGGGTTTGCCCATCCTGGATATTTACATTCATGTAAAAGGAATCATTCACTATCTGACCTTTTGTGTCTGGCTTATTTTACTTAGCATATGCTTTTGAGGTTCATCCAAATTGCAGCGTGTGTCAGTACTTCACTACTTTTGAAAGATGAATAATATTCCACTGTATTTACATACCACAATATGTCTATCCACTCATCTCTTGATGAACATCTGGGACATCTACCTTTTGGCTGTTATAAATAATGCTGCTATAAAATTTGTGTATAATTTTCATACAGATATAAGTTTTCGTCTCTCTCAAGTATATGCCTAGGAGTGGAATAGCTGAGTTGCACAGCAGTTCTATATTTAACTTTTTGAGGAATTGTCCAAATGTCTTTCATAATGGCTATTTCGTTTTCATTCTCAACAGCAGTATGTGAGAGTTCCTGTTTTCCATGTCCTCCCAAAAACTTATCATTTTACCTTATTTTGATTTTAATCACTCTACTAGGTATGGAGTGGTAACTCATTGTGGTTTTGACTTGCTTTCCCTTCATCAACAATGATGTTGAACATGTCCTTTTTCTTTTTTTTTTTTTTTTTTTTCTTTTGACCTGGGGCCTCACTTTGTCACCCAGGCTAGCTCACTGCAACCTCCGCCTCGCAGGCTCAAGTGATTCTACCCCCTCACCCTCCCAAGTAGCTGGAACCACAGGCATGCACCACCATGCCTGGCTAACTGAACATCTTTTCATATGCTTTTTGGCCATTTGGATATTTTTTTTAGAGAGCTGTCTATTCAAGTCATTTATTCATTTTTTAAAAGTTGGATTGCTTGTCTTTTTGTTATTGAAAGAGTTCTCCATATATTCTGGATACTAAACCCACATAAGGTATATGATTTACAAATATTTTTCCTCCCTGTCTGTAGATTGTCTTCACTTTCTTGATAATGTCCTTTGATGCTCAACAGCTTTTAATTTTTATGAAGCCCAATTATCTATTATTTTTTCTTTTACTGCTCATGACTTGGGGTCAAATTTTGGAATCTATTGCTAAATAGAGGCCATAAGGATTTACCCTGTGTTCTCTTCTAAAGGTTTTATAGTGTTAGTTTTTATATTTAGGTTGTTGATCCATTTTGAAGTAATTTTTGTATATGAAGTGAGGTTAGTGGTTCGCTTTCATTATTTTACATTCTTTACCTCATTGTATAGTCTTTGCACTCTGTTGGCCATAGATTTTTAGATTTATTTTTTTACTCAATTCTTTCTCTCTAGTCTATATGTCTGTTCAGTACCACCTGATATTGATTATTGTAGTTTTATAGTACCTTTTAAAGTCAGAAAATGTGAGTCCTTCAACTTTGTTTATCTTTTTCAGTATAGTTTTTGCTATTTGAGACCCCTTATAATTCTACAAGGGTAGACTAAATGAACCACTTGTTATTACAAAAGGGAAAAGTGGCAGACATCACCTGGCCTTCAAACTGAGCATGTGAGGACAGGCTGCATGTTGCTTCTTACCATCGTTTGATGATGATATCTTCAAATTTTAAATTTGATTTTTTTTGTTATTTTGACTGCAGTATATTTAATTTTGATTTTTGTCATATCCGGATTTGATCACACATTCTTAGTCATCTGCTCTTTTTTGTTTTCAAAGTATATTCTCTTGATTATAGCATTTTGCTAAGGGGGTATTTATTATAATTATTTTTTAAAGCTTAAAAACTCTGAAGTAAAATTTAGGCTAAACCTATATCTGTTGAATTGGTGCTCTGACAATAAGTTTTTTTTTTTTTTTTTTTTTTTTTTTT